>NC_136813.1:52869623-53076068 GCF_951394365.1 Tetrao urogallus
GGAAAGGAAAGGAAAAGGAAAGGAAAGGAAAGGAAAGGAAAGGAAAGGAGGAAAGGAAAGGAAAGGAAAGGAAAGGAAAGGAAAGGAAAGGAAAGGAAAGGGAAAGGAAAGGAAAAGGAAAGGAAAGGAAAGGTAAGGAAAGGAAAGGACAAAACTTTCATATTTTCTAAGTGGAACTCCCCTACAGATTCCTTTTCCTTAATGGTTGGATACAGATTGATATACAACCTCATTTCAACGAGTTGCTCAGTAGAAACTGCTGGTCTCCATTATATTGCTGAATCTTACACAAGCATAGTTAAATGCCACGTAAATAAACAACCCCAAGCAAATTTCACCAGATGGTTTTTTCAAAGACATGTGTAGGCATCCAGAAAGCCCACAAAGATAGCATTCATAATGGGCATAGTTACTAAGCATACCTCTAGAAGCAGTATAAATATGAACAGCAATGCAGAGAAACAGCTAAAAAAGGAATAGATCTGATTTATCATTGTGCCACTTGAGTTCCACGTGACTTTAATTCCAGCAGTTTTCCCAGAAACCATTCCAATTGAGTTCTGGTGGACAGAGAGCAGTTTTAGGCAGAGTTATAGAAATGAATCAGATCCTCTATCAACTGCTATTATAGGTTTCTCCCTGTCTTAAAGGAAATATGTCCCTGTCCAAGAGAAAATATGAGACATTTTTTAGACTAACTGCAAAATCTCATCTTCCTAGTGATCACCGCAAATTAAAAAGAAGAGTAAGATGTTTTCAGGGCCAAAAGAAAGTGGAAAATGTTGGTTTCATTATTAAAGTTGTGATGTGGGGCACACATCTAGGGAAATAAAGCATAACCTTGCAAAGCAAATATGTGCAGATACTCTGAGAGCATGACAGCTGATGGTGGATGATGCTACAGCCCCCGTCAGGAAGCTCTGCATTCCATTAAAATAACAAAATCCCAACCCAGTATGACTTGCAGGTTGTCTGGAAGCTGTGACAGGCTCAGGCTTGCTATGGAGGCTGAAGCAGAGACATGCCATTCCCAGAAAGCACCTTGCACTCTCCTTAGTCCCTTTGCAAGAGTAGAATATCTTCTTGTTCTAAGGAGCTCTTTGTGTCTCCTAAGACCTTATTGTTCTTTTTATTATAATTATTTTTTTATTTACCATGTTCAGTAGGTGTCTAGACGTTTGTGAAGAATGTATGATAGCTCATTTCAACTGCACTGAAATAAAAATTCTCATTTCTAATGCATGCTGATAAACACAGGTTTTTGTTGAAATGAAGTAATGTACATTACTTTTAATGTAATTAAATTAACAGCATTTAAACTTAGTAAATATCATACAAGAGTCCTTTGTAAGGGAATTTCTGACTTGACACTAAAGAAAATTATTAACCTTATATTTAGAGATTCTGGAAGCAAACCACAGTCAGATAAAGTAAAATAGAAAAGGAAATAAATAGTATTGTTAATTCATGTAAAAGCACAGAGTTCTCTCTGTAAGTGCGATTGAAATGATTTTCTAAGAGAATTTCTTTTTTTTCTTTGTAACAGCATAAAATATTTCTAATGAAATTAGCAAACATCATCAAGACTTGTACCATAAAAATCAGTTTTAGAGAAAAGAAATGGATGTCATTAAGATTTGCAATATTTACTCAGAGAAGCGCTAAGGGAAAAAAACAGTGTGCACTTGCTTATAATATATTACAGTATCACAAGAGAAAAAAATTTTCTTCTGAGAGCCTGTCTTCTACTACGCTTTAGTCCCCCGGATAATAAGCTGGTATAACTTGCATTTTTAACTTACTCTGAAAATAAAAATATCTCCCAGTTCTATTTTTTTTCTACAGAATTATGGCCTGTGCACATTTGCCTTATTGGCAAAAAGCTGTTCTCCTGGTTCATCCACGCCATAATCTAAAAAAATAAAAATAGATGCATGGATGAGCATACAATACATCATTATTTTTGGTCAGGGTTTATTTTTGTTTTTGTTCGCTTTGTTTTTTCCCCAGTGATTAGCTTGAACTTACAAACCAAGACAGGAAATAAATAAAAATACTGAAGATATGCTTTCTGCACTAGAACAAATAGTCCCACGGAAATCCCATGAGAAATGCATGGAAAGACCAATTTCTTTTTATTTTGTGTCATGACAATGTAATTCTGAGAAACTGAAAGGAATAAGAGTTTCAACCTTGGATAGCAGTGAGAACTGTTACATGGCATTGAGGTCCTGGGTGATTAGGTACATTTTAGAAGGTCTTGCATCTTGTTTGCCAAAGTGTTGCTAATATTTGACATTCCTAGTGGAAAAACTATATGTGATATTTCTTAAAGCCACTAGCTAGTTTATAAATATTGTGCATGTGCAAGAAAGGAAAAGAAATGCAAAATTAAAAACAATAACCTGTTACCATTGGTCACTGAGAGAAACAACAGGCCACAGCTGTTTTCTCTTTTCTAAAAACAGGATAATTGTTAACTTCTTAATCAACAACTCAAGTGCTTAACGTATAGTAGATAGCATTAGGAATTTTTATAGCAGGGATTACATAAATGAACTCCTTAATTTCATATATGGGCTGAAAATGTATAAGATTAAGTAGTGGTAGAGTTGACCTGCATTCTGATCAGTTACTGGTAATTGAGATATCCAATTAGCATTCAACAAGATACAGCTGTGTCAGTGGCTAATGTAAGTGTACTCAGTGAATATTTTACAAAGCTGTCACAAGGAAAAAAATATTGAGAGAGATTTCTGATAATCTCAAAGGAAATGGACTTCTGACTACAGAGAAGCGAAATGAGACTCAGAAGAAGAGAGCTGTAGTATAATCACAGCCCTGCTGAAAAAAAGCTTGGGAGTACTGGAGGATGACAAGCTGAACATGAGCAAGAAATGTGTCCTCACAGCCCAGCAAGCCAACCATATCCTGGGCTGCATCAAAAGCAGCATGGCCAGCAGGGTGAGGGAGGTGATCCTACCCCTTTGTTCTGTGCTGGCAAGACTTCAGCTGGAGTACTGCATCTACCTGTGGACTCCTCAGTACAGGAGAGACTTGGAGCTGTTGGAGTGAAATCCAGAGAAGGACCATTAAAATGATCTAAGGGATGGAACACCTCCCCTGTGAAAATGGGCTGAGAGAACTGGGACTTGTTCAGCCTGGAGAAGAGAAGGCTTCGGGGAAACCTACTAGTGGACTGTCAGTAGTGTCTAAAGAAGGACTATAAGAAAGAAGGGGTCTATTAACAGGAACTTTTGTGATAAAACAAGGGGAGATTATTCCAAAATAGAGAGGGGAGATTTAGATTGGATATAAGGAAGAAGCTTTTAACAATGAGGGTGGTGAAGCACTGGAATAGGTTGCCCAGAGAGGAAGTGGATGCTCCCTCCTTGGAGACATTCAGGGTCAGGCTGGAAGGTTCTCCGAGCAACCTGATCTAGCTGTAGGTGTCCCTGTTCATTGCAGAGGAATTGGACTAGATGACAGAGGTGCCTTCCAATCCAAATGGATCTGTGAATCTACAAACACCCTTACTTTTTCTTTTTTTTAAATAGCAGTAAGAATATTTTTTCAGGATTTTTTTAGTTTACAGTTCCCTCATTTATTGAAATAAATAAATGAATTGAAAATCGAATATTGAAATAAATGCTTTTTTCTTTCTCCCATTCTGTACTCTGTTTTCTCCTTTGCTCAGGGATGCCTACTATTTTAATGTTTGCCACTGAGAGTTTGAGGGTGCCTTATAAATGTCTTGAATGAACAGTCACACAAAAAAATTGCTATTCATGCAAAGAAACATAAAAGGAAAAATAAATAACAAAACAAAAAATGAAGTAGGGAAAAATAAATTGTGGAATTAAAGGTTATTTTCTTAAAAAAAAAAGGGAAAATATAAAATAAATTATTAGAGGGGTTCAAGTCATAGTATTTCTAATGATCAAAGCCAGCAATGGCAGCATGATCAATGATCAAAGTTTCACAAGATATTTGATTTGACATGCAGCTTTACTTTTTCTTTTTTTGAAGTCATAGCATATGTTATCTGTGTAAGTGCATATTCTCATTGAAAAAAAAAATAGTTATATATATTCACGTAATGGTTAAACTACAATCCATTTTTAAGCAGTTTTTATGTTTAATTTGAATGTGCTCAAGATAAAAACAAAATCTAGACAAAAAAAATCAAAATCTAGACAAAGAAAACCCAAAATCTATTATTTTTGTCTTATTGTTTATGTCAGCATTCAGTGGTGGTTGAATGACCTCACAACTACTATTTTGCAAAACATAATATTCTAAATGGTGCATAGCTCCATACCTAACCTTATCTTGCAGTAGATGCAAAGAAAGAGATTTCTTACTAACATTTTGTTGTTCTCAGAGAAACACTGAATTCGCAATAATACAATGAGATAGGACATATTAATCAAAGATACCAAGTATTCTTCAAAGCAAAACCTATAAGCTCAATTTATTATCATTCTAATATACACATAATTTATAAAGTACAATGATTTTTTTTTCAACAAGGATGATGACTAATATTTGCAAACCTAAAGCTGACTCATCATATGCAGCTTTATTGACAACTCAGTGTTATTTTCTTTGTACTAAAAGCACAAACATTACCAAATGAAAGTGCAGAATGTTAAGAAGGAACAGTTTGTATGCTTTCCACTTTCAGATGATTTGAGCCCTCTATTTAGTCTTTTTGAAGTATACATTTTTGTTCTCCAGTCCAGTTCAAGAAATATTATAATCCATTCAACGTTCACAAAAGAGTTAAAGCAGAGAATCAAGTTCATGTTTCTCATCTACTGTCAACACAGCCTATGCCCTTGTACTGGCAAGTTTATACTAAAAATGAGATGGGTCAGGGCTAAGGGTTTGTTATATAACACAGCTGAACACATATGTCTTTTTCTTTGAAAGCAACACTTTTTAGAATTTTTTTTTCCTGTGATTGAAATATGAAAATTAATGGGCTGCTGGCTACCAAAACCAGGAAACATATACCCCTTACTTTCTGTAATGGTTTGGTGGTGGTGGCTTGTGTGTATGTGTGTGTTTGTTTTTTGTAATTTATTGGCTGTTTTTGTTGTTGTTGTTGTTGTTGTTTATTTGTTTATTTGTTTGTTTTGGGGGTAGTGGGGGAGAGAAGCAGGAGAAAATATAGTTTTGGTTTTTGATACCTGAAGTTCATGCATTCCTGCTAATGAGGTTTCTGCTCGTTTGTTGGTTCCTTTTTGCAAGCTTAAAAGAAAGGAATAATGTGGTCAACATTAATAGCAGATTTCATTTTTCAATGCAACACATTCAATCTTGACTGCTTGCACTCTTCTGCATTACTGGCTTTTATTCTTTGGTAGTCACACAAAGAAAACATCTTTTGTTCTCAGTATGAGAAAAGTATGAGGTATCTAGGAATAAAATCCTCTCTTCTCAATCTCAATATTTATTTGTGTTTAAGCATCTTGTTAAAAGTGTATAGATTGACTAGAAGGGGAAAAAACTCAGTCATGTTGCTAGACACATGTAATTATTCATATGATAAATCCTAAAAATTTTCAAAGCCATCTTCATTGTGAATCCATTAGTATAATCCTTTTATAGAACAGAAGCCACCTGTAGATCTGAAGGAAAACAAGATTCATAGAGGAAGAATTAAGAGAAAAATGTAATCTCTCATACTGTTTGTGATACATCTAAATACCTAGTCACAGGCACCTTAGCATTATAAAGGAAGAAAAAGGCATTCTACTCTGGACAAGGCCAGAAAGGAGCACAGACTCCACAGGGAATAAGCTGTGTGTATCAGTGTGCTTCCCTCTGCGCCCAGCATTCTCTTTCAGCTTGGCTGTTATGCCCATGGCCTTGCTCACGAGCAGAATGAGATACACACTTTGCTCAGGACTGATAAAAATCAAAGTATCACCAAGACAGATTATGACCACACTACTGTCTCAAACTGGGTGCTCAAGGAACTAATTGCAGACAGCTGGTTGAACAAGTGCCAATTGGGCATGCTCTAAATGCTATGACTATGAGTTAATGAAATAACCCTATAAACAGGACCTGCACAAGCTGATTGCATGACAGGATCTCCACTTAAGCAGAGACACTTATAAGTTACACCTGAACAGAGATCTCTTGTGGCTTGATGTCAAGACACCTTGCTGATACAGATACCTGGTACGTGACCAGTAGTTTTAAGCTTTGGTAGCTTTGTTAAGATTATATCTTAGATGTGCATATTTAATCTATAAAACGCAATCAAGTCTAGGATGAAGAGTGGATTGACCCACATCTACTTCTTACCTCTCTGTCTCAAGGAGTTTAGAAAGCAATGAAGTACGTTTTGAACCTCGTGATTCAATGGGAGGGCTTTCTGGATAACAATGTATGCTGGGAATAATCAACTGTACTTCACCATCTGTGATCTTGCTGTTTTATTTATGATTAAGCTTTGTTAAAACACTATATTCTATAAATACATTCTTGCTCCTCCCTGATGAATGTAGATTTTATCTGCAACACTGTCAGTTTTTCTACATCTGCAGTCTCTTTTCTTTCTTTTGAAAGTGAGAGACTGTCAGAGACTGTCTTTTGAACATTCTTGTTAAACCATTTTTCCAACAGTGCTACATAATTCTTGATACTAGGAGTTCTGAACAACAAGCCTCATAGATTAACCAGTACTAAGAGTGAATGATATTAACTTCACTAAATGCTACTGCTTCACACCCATTTGCGTTACTGAAAAGTTTTTATTCTATCCATTTAAACTCTGAAGCTTGTTTTAATAATGATATCTGAGTTATCTGCTTTATACCAACTTCCCTATTCATTTGGACATCCTAAATCAAATGGGCTAACTGGAAGACTTTGGCCACCATAAAACAGAATGCTCTGGTAAATTCAGTCAGGTGTTTCAGTTTCTTTTTCCCACAGGCCATTAAGACTCCTGGGGATCCTACAAGTCAAACCTGTAATAATCTCAATGAGTTACAACCAATATTCCAGGTGCAAGTGGGAAGGTATGGAATAATCTGAGACTTCCAGAATTACATACTTTTTATCAACAAGAAAAAAGATATAAAAGTCAACCCATTTAACTGATCAAAATATGACTAAATAAACTAGAACACAGGAAGTTCAATATGAAAAAGGGAAAAATCTTACTTGCTTTAAAATTACAGAGCACTGGAATAGGCTGCCCAGAGAGGCAGTGGAGTCTCCTCTGGAGATATTCAAAACTAATCTGGATGCTGTCCTGTAAATCCTATTGTGGGCACTTGCTATGGTAGAGAGATTGGACTAGATGATCTCCAAAGGTCCCTTCCAACCCCTATTCCATAATTCTGTGTAAATGCAGCATATATTCCCTGTCTAATCTGGCAGTTATAACAAGAGTACAGGAAACAAAGGCTTAAAATTTCAAGCCTATTAGGAACATCTGAAAACCAGCACACTACAAATAATAGTTGCTTAGAGCAAGCTAAATGTGTTTGTGACAGCAAGTAATAAAAACATAGACAAGAAAAACACAATTAAATTTAATGTTCCATCATCAATACTCATGACCAAGCCCTTTGTTGGGCTCGTTATGGGACAATTGATGAAGAGACAAACTCACTACAGATTCACTGGAAAAGACATTCTCGCTGCAAAACAAAGAAAACTCAAGGGGTTACTTTGGGACCTTTTTACTTGTTGCAGATCCCATTATCAAGCTGTTTTGTTTGTTGTTTTTTTTTTTTTTTTTTTCCTCCTAAGGGAAGCCTGTAACTTCTAGAATGTTACTTCTTAACGATTTCAGTGACTTGACAGACTTGTTCACCTCCTGAGGATTCAAGTGAGAAATGCAATTGTAATCCTCTTGATACAGCTGAAAGAGTATCCATGAACCACTTCAGTTACACTGAACTTCTGCAAGAAGTATAGAAAGTACTGGTCATTGTGGCTGACCATGACTTTCTGCTGCAGAAAACAACTGCCAAGGGCTCTCAGAAGCTTAGCAGATTAGTGGAACTAAATGCTTTGCAATATGAGTAGGTTGCAAAGCTGCTGCAAAACTAAAGCACCCCCATAAAACAAAATTTTGCTGATACATGATATAGTTGTATACATGCAACTATGTCTACAAAGTAAATTGTACAAAACAAAGCTCGTTCAGACTAGATAAAGCATGATTTCCCGTGAAACTGGACTTGGTAAAGAAAAACATTTACATAAAAAAGTATAGAGAAAGCACAATGACACCACTGGAGAGAAGAGTCCACCTACCATGTGAATATCCAGGCAAGGACTGAATTCCCTTTGATTGACTTCTCCCTGCAAGTTTGCGTATGTTAATACACATTTTGATGTTCCCAAGTATTGCCAAGCACAGCACTTTTATTATCGGTCTTTTCCAACTTTGATTAGAAACAAAGTCAGCTCTGTTCTCTTGTGAAAGCAGAACAGGCGTTGTTTTATTGTGTGTAACAGACTGATGGGGAATGCAAGCAGCTCAACAAGCCAGTGCTATAAGAGCAAGAATGTGAGAGTCTGAGTGGAGCAGAAATAGAAATTGTATCGTCATAAACAGTAAACAAGAGCACTCGAATACAAGGATGGCAAAAAGGTCATAACCTGTGCATCCCAAGGCATGACATGGAAGCAGTTCTCAAGCCCAATGGAGAGTACTGTTGGCCATTGAAGGAGGGCTACAAGACCTACTTTGGGAAGAGCATGGACAGAAAAACAAACAAACAAATAAACAAGCAGAATCCTGATCCCTGGACATCCGAGGCCTTAAAAAGTCTTTTAAGTAAAATTAATGATGTTTTAAAGGGATTGGAAAGAGTGGATTGCTTATGGGAAAGGAGGAGTTAATGGGGAGGGCAGTCTGGGCTAGAAGAATGTTGGACAGCAGGCAGCAGCACATGAGAGCACGTGAAGATAAGAGTAGTGCATTAGGGGAAGACAACAAGTGCTGTAGAGGGTTCACTAGCAAGAACAAGGCCGAGGAATGTAAGTTGATTGCAGAAGGGAAAAACAGCTGCAGCTATGAGGGGATGGTGTGGGTGGAAGAAGAGTGAGAAATTTCAGATGTAAAGCAACAAGAGAGCAAAAAGAGCCAAATATAAGTTTGATCAAGCTAGGGCAGATATAACAGTTGTGTTGGAGAAAACACAGAAGGGGAGTCAGGAGGCTGAGAAGCAGGACTTCTACAGAAAGATAACTGAGATGTTAAACAGAAGTGACTGTGGTACAGATAATATGACAGCTAGCAAAATGGGATCCTGAGGACTGACACAGGGACATAGGGATGATCAAGTTCAACTGAGCCTACTCCTTGTGAAAGTAAGTTGTCCTCAGTCAACCACACGCACCGAAGTTTTACGGCACAATGAGGGACAGGGATACAAACCAGGGAAATCTATATCAATGAAAATAGCAGGGCAGGGAAAAGCACAAATGAGAGAAGCTGTCAAGACCATGACTACTGAAATACAATTACCTCCTACCCAGTTTTGATCTTTAGCTAAATAATTGGGACTTTTGAAGATAAATATCTGTGCAAGGGTGCTGCTATCTTAAAAAGCACAGCTTGGTTTTACTAATACTAAATCAAAACTGCATGGCTAAGGCATCCTGTGCAGCCACCAAATAGGCCATTTGTAATGATGAACTCCAGAAATAGCAACCATTACACTGGTTGCAGCTAGTGTTGTAATCTGTTAAGGCAGCTGATTTCATGCTTGTAGAGCTTCATTTGGAAGAACAAAGGCCAAATGGTTCTAGAATTACATACTGTTAGAAAGTTGTTATTGTCTGTAGTTGTTAAGCTTGTGCTGGATAAAAGTAGAGTCTGTAGTTATGAGCTAATAGTCAAAACCATAGCACTGGAGGATTCACTTGTTGATTGCAAGTGTTTATGGGACCTCTGAAACCCACTAGTGCAAACCAGGTAGACCAGGAAGGACAGACTGGGAAGGGTGGAAAGATTCTCCAAGAAGAAGGAAAGCTAAACAAAACAGAGAAGGTAAATAAATACAACAGTAAAACAAATACACGCAGTTATTATGCTGGATGAGTCATGAGAATGGAGTTTGGAACAACAATAAGGTTTGAAGAAACAAATGGAGAGCCTGAGAGATTATACAGACAATGGAATAAGAAACCACTTACAGCTTTTATCTATAAGTTGGTAGAAGTGAAGGGGGGGGATCCCAATAGTCAGGCAACGAAACCGGTACTCATGATCTCTGGCAAAATGAAAACATCACCTTCAGCCTCACAGGCTGAAGTTAGACTTCAGCCCTGGGCATGTCCACTGCCCTCTGGAAGGCATTACTAGCGAAGGTACAATCAGCCATGGGATAACCAATATTACCTATTATCTTTTGGGATAGCTGTAAATGTAGTGGAAAAAATTATCACATTAACAGAGTCTAGTGCTGTTAATGTTTTGAGGCATGCTGAGTGCCCAGGGGACACACCTACTGGCAAGTCTGAAGAGCAGGGTAGTGGAAATTTGTTCAGCAACACACAGAAAAAAACGGCATTTTAGGTAATGGTTTCAAATCAGGAAATGATTTCATTCCATATCCTTCTACATTTTTTTTTTATAGGAGTAATACAGAAATAGACATTGCATAGAAATCCTGAGCAAACATAAGTGAATTGCAATGAAGCCCCAGAAATACCTGAAGCACCACATAGTGGGCATTAAGAGAAGATTCTACATAAACATGTCAAGACAAATTAGAGCGTAGAAAGTTTAATACACTTGTATTGATAACAAAATCTGACCCAAACCCACAGGAACATTATGAACATCCAGCTGAGGGCAGGGGAAGATTGTGACCCACTATTATTACTTCTGTGGATAATGGTGTGCTACTTCAGTGACCCAGCTTATACTGTTTAACAGTGAATTAAAAAAAAAAAAAAAAAAAAAAAAAAAGGAGAAATATGCAGTCTGAATTTCAGGGCAGTAAACTCCACAAAGAGCACCAACTCTAAAAATGCCAAAATGTGTGGCCACATGAATATAAGGACCAAAGCAGTTTCCAGTCATTGACCTCAAGTCTTATACTGCTCTTCTTTCTAGGAGGATGACAAAAATTTTTTATGTTTCCGAAGAAACATAATTCTTCAGAATCACATTTGCCTAATGAAGATACAATATCAGGAAGCAATAAAATACCACAGGTGCTGCTGTAAATACTACTCAGCTTTGTTCGAAATCTGTACATCCTTGATAAATAAGGAAGTCTTTATGTCATTCACTTATAAATACAAAATTGTGTGTTAGAACAATAGGAAACTAGACAGCAGTATTCCTAACTCCTGTGACTGCTAAAGGAGCTTAGAGTAAAATTTAAATGTGGAACAAAACCTTTACAACATTTCAAGTCTACTGATAACTGAAATATCACTAGGAATTACTCTCTAAGAGCAGGAGCAGTCTAAAATTTTATACAGCGAATTGGTTAAAACTCCTTTCTTCAAAGTACTTACCTATACATCTCATGAAAAGATCCATTTTTCAGACTTATTTTTCAGTGTTACAGACAGCAGACTTAGATCACTTTATCACTAGGCTTTGATATCAGATGTACTGTGCAGCAGTCGGTTGTTGAAAACAACAATTTGGCTTTCTATAAAGCAAATGGAGCTGCTTGATGGGAACTGTTTGCAGAGTACGGTGATTTCTTCTTCCCCAGATATGTTTCCTGTGGAGTCTCAACTCTACAAACTCTATCTAAGCAATACCATTTTTGGAACCGTAGTATTAGTTTTACTTTAGAGTTTTAAAATTTATTAATAGCACCTGCATTTTAGCATTTGATATTACTAAGCATTTTAAAAATAGAGCAGTACAAAAGCCAGACTACGTGAAGATATCTAGCAATAAAATGAGAGTGAAAGTTGAACATAAACTGATAATTTACTCCTGCATATTTTCATAGTTGATGACTTTTATCAAAGGCTCTGTAAATTGATGAATCACAGAAAGCTCAAGGGTAGAAGTAGGTAGTTAAGACTGCCTGTATGGAGATCACCTTACATTGAACAAGCAGTAACCAGTAACATGTGAACTGCAGTTTTTCTTTCAGGTTGATCCCAGCCCAACATTTAGTTTGCTTTCTGATATCTTTCCCACTTGCTTCTTTAAGGGAGCAGCTGTAGTGCCAGCGTATTTGTTGTTGTTGTTGTTGTTTTTGTTGTGTTTTCTCTGTCTGAAGGCATTTGAAATATCACTGCAGTGACTTGGCATTACAGCATTTCTATTTCTAAGAAATAAATGAAGCTGTGAATGATGTCAGGAGAGGGAAGCCAGTATTTCCCAGCATCAGGGTATAAAAGGGCTTTTAATGTCCTTACGCTCATCCATTATGACAGCCTCTTTGAAAGGTTGGAAAAACCTCAACAACAGCTTACAGTCATAACTCAAAACAGCTCCTTGTGAAGTAAGGATTTACCCTGTTCCTATTCATCTAACAGCTCAGACTGCCACAGTTTCTGAAGACAGAAAATAACTTTCAATCACAAAATAATTTTTCATCTACAGTCTTCTGTAATAGAGACAAAGGAGAATTCATAGGGTGCACCCATCATTCTCTAAGTCATATAATAGAAAAAATCTTGCAATGTAGAGACCACTGTTGATTCCAACAGTATCAGGGACAGAATGTGTTTTCAGTGCTTTTTCACCCCCTTCAAAAGGAAGTCCTGATGCAATTTTAGTAGTAGTGGCATCATCATTACAGCTTAATGTTTTCTTGGTAATGAATGGAAAGAGATGCCAGCACAAGCTGACACATCAGGTCTAGGGAGACCATACTTCCTCAGTGGTTTTAAGACTCACAATCCAATTGCATTATGTTTTATGCATTACTCTGCACAGCAGCACTTCAAAGACAAGAGTTTGTACTGGAAAAGAAAGTAGCACCTTCCCTTAAAAACTTAAAAATCAAATGACTCTGCAGACATATAGAAGTTCGTAGCCCAAATAATCTAATACATATATATACACCTATATAAGACTACCTTGTAGAAATGTTCAAGTTGTTTCATTCTATGAAAATTCTGCTTTAAGGTATTGAAGGAGATAGACAGGTTTAAGTACATTTATTCTCTATTGAGAAAGTCTACTGTTAAGACTGTCACTATCATATAAAAATCTTATTTAAAATTATTATTTGCATTGTTTTTCTCTAGAAAATAACTTTTTATTATTTAATTATGCTTAATTTAATTTTTCAGTGCTCTGTATATGTTATTAATTCATACAGGCTTGATCATTATTGTGATGGTAAGAATTATACTTCAATTTACAGAGGGAGAAAATGAAACATTAAATATTCATAGTTCAACTTTCATGAATGTAGATTTTTTTTCCAGATAAAATGGATTATCCTAGGATATTAAAAAAATGAAATAAAACCATTTTTAACTGAGACAAGTACAACAAAAAATATACCTTTACAAAACAGCCAGGAATATTTCTCTTTACTTCCCCTGTAAATCAATGAATGCCAGGAGGCCACAGGTTAGAGTCTGAAGGAAAGAAGGAGCAAATCTGTCATCATTGGGAAGGTTATGAAACACACAGCTCTTTTGGACTTCAAATGCCCATTCAAACATCTTTTTGGTTACACTTTTTTCTCACCCTTTATATCCCAGAACAGTATTAATGTGAATAATTCATGCGTGTGTGTTTGGTTTTGATTGTTTTGTAGATTGATTGTTGGATTTATTGCTGGTTTTCAAACCGACCCGGTCCTCACTGAAGATGAAAATGTGCCCACAGGCTGAAGTGGATGCAGGACCTTCATGTTGACTGCTTCCAGCTCTGGTGCTGCTCAGCAGGCTCTGTTTGAACAGCTGTAGATCACCGTACTGGGCCATCCAAACTACAGTACAGTCATTTATTTATTTATTAATACAGTCATTTAACTGAACGGTCTCTGAGTCTGCATCCTGGAGTAGTAAACTCAAAAATAATCTTACTTTCATTGTAAAGTAGCCATATACTGGCAGTTTGGCTCTTAATATCTTCATTCAGACTGCATTTGATGAACTCAAGATGCTCTCTCCCACCTCCTCTGCAATCCTGAGCCTTCAGTGTGTGAACAGAGTGCAGGCTTTTATGCCAGAAAATGATAAAGATTTTCAATAGGCTCCTGTCTTAAAAGAGCTGCAAGTCCTACACCAGTGGTAGAAGTATAAAGTCCACTGTAAAATTACGATAAAGTCCATTATTTAACCTTAGGATTTCATAAACTGTGACCATTTGAGCTTTACCCTTTCAGTCTATGCAGTAATAATAGTAATTTCAGTCAAATTTCAGTCTTGCAAAGCTCTGCTGCATACACAGTCTTCCTCACTGTAATACAAGATTTACAAGGAAATATGTAGCATCTGGGATGTTTTAAAACCTGATGTGGATCTTTGAGGGAGCAAAGCACTTCACAGTAGTTAACAGTAGTGAATGAATAATGAAAATGAGTCATGATAATACTATTTTCCTCTAACAGTGAGAGCAAAATGATGTCTCCTTTTTCTTGTTGCTCAAAAAGGTATCTATTCAATATCTTATTTCACTAAATTTGATGTCTTTTCATCACAGATTTCCACTGCTCTTGCCTCTCTCCTCTAGACAGGACAACATCTGCAGATCCTTTACTTCAGTCTGCTGGCAGCTAAGGAGGGTGGGTTTCTCATGGGCTTGCGGGTTTGTACATATATGCAGGCTGCCTGGCATGGGAGCTGTGGCTGATGACACAAATCAAGTCTCACACTTTTGTGCCTCCCCTGTTTTCACAGCCCTGAATACCTAATAGGGAAAAGAAAATCCTCATCTTGGCCAACCTCAGCTGCCTGGTTATTCCACTAGCCAAAGCACCAGCATCTGCCTTACCTTCTCTTACAGTTGTTTTATCTGATCAAAGAAGGTCTGTTTTCTTTATTCTGGTATATATTCTACATTATAATACCTGCAAGCCATGTTTAAACTAGCAATGAAAGGAGATAATTTAAGAATGAAGAAATGACCAACTCAAATTTTCACATTCTCCCTGAGGAAAATGAGTTTTGTTGCCATGAGGATCATTGCTTTACGTTGTGAAGCAAAGTCCCTGAACTCTGTATTCTTCATTACAGATGTCACATGCAAAGTAAGAGTAACTTGATGTGAAGGACATCTTGAAATATTCTGCCTTTTTTGAATACGAATGTAAGAATCCGCAGAAACTGTGAATGAACATTTACAACAAACTGTGAGCCTCCTACTGATGCACTCAAATACAAAACAGGAGGCGAGAGAAAGAAGGAAAAGAGATGAATTTGTTTTCCTACCAAACAGCTGTCTTCTTTAACAGAAGAAACTAAAGAGAAAACACTGTGTGAAGAGGCCAAAAGCTGCATTAATTACAGTATTTTTAGATGCTACAAGCACAATTTTGATAAACACTCTAAACTGTGAAAAAACTGTACTGTCAACGCAATTAAGTCCTTTTTCTTGGTGCAGCATCATCAGTGCATGTGTCTGCTGAGAATATATTGTGGGTTGTACAGTGCAGTTATCCTTTGATTAATGATTCAAGATGATCACTAGGGACCACACAAGCTCCTGGGAGATGCCAGAACAAGCAGCACAATGTCATCATTAATTTCTTCTCTTGACCTACATTAGAAAGAGTGATGATACATTCAGTGTTATGGGGTAAATTTCAGCCATGGTTATATACAAACAGACCCCATGGAAGTAAAAAAATAGGTATATGGCTTTGGAATAACATTAGGCATTAAAAAATTACTGCATGGATCTAAATGTATTATATATTTATTTATTTAGATCAACTGCAGAACATGGGAAGGTGTCAGACTAATTATTCTGTTAGCTTTAATATCTGGGTCTGCTGTGAAATCCCCATACAAGAAAAAAAAATATAATCCCTCTAGGTGGAAAATGTGAGATCTCATTTCTTAGCTGGTTAATATTTCTATTTAGCCAGAGGATGGCATTAGAGCTGGTATTTTATCAGGATAGACCTAAAACTCAGCTCAAAATAATATTTTTGCTAAAGGCACCTGCAAGTGGTGACATCAGTCTGTCAGTTGGATTGCTTTTCTTCACTGACATGAAGTCCTCCATTTTGTGCCAGTGGGTATTGATCATGAATTCGCATGAAGCACTCTGAGTGAGCAAGGCAACACAGCATATTTGGTTTGCTGTCTTCAGCAACTAGAATACACCAAAGAGCTCAAAACATTGCAGCACTTCCTTCAAAATACTTGGTCTACAGTTTGGGTAGTAAATCTGTTTTTGCTTCCCAAACTGACCTTCTGTATTGCATTTATCCTTGTCCAAGGTCTCAGATACTATCTTCAAGGTATGTCATTGTTTCACCCAAGGTTAACTGAAAGGCCAGCATTAGTAATGCTGCCAATAGCACTGTTTCTCTAATATGCTGTAATTTTCTATAGTGAGGGTGAAGCTTGTTTGCACTAGAAACATTTTTTACTCCAGGGAGAAGTATGTGGAGTATGTTTCCTGAGTAACCAAAGGACATCTGTGTGCCAGAGTTATTTTCAGCTTTGAATTTTTTTTATTAACTCAAAGCATCTCCACTACTTTCATTTTTCCCATAGGGAAAGGATGCAAGAGCAGATATGATAGATTCCAGTTGCAATATTTCTGCTCTTCAAAAACTGCTCAGATACTACAGTGCAAAAATCTGCATGATATAAAATGGAACAAATATAAATGCTTGTATATGATACTGCAGTTACGGGATAATTCTGGTTTCAGCGGGAGTTGTGAATTCATGCAGTTTTACTAGGTTGTTAAACAGGGATGGATGTATTAATGGAAAGTTAATATTTTCACAAAGTAAATGTATTATAAAAGTTTCTATGTTAAGCAAAAAGTGATCTTTAAAATCCTTGTGATGTTGTTTACGAAATGTAGTCCACAGGGTCATATATATTGAAAAGTGTCTTCAAACCTGTGAATTGCCACTAGTTAAATATTTCCTATAAGCATGATCATAAAAAAATCTAGAACAAAACAGCACATTCTGTGTTCAAGAAGTCCACAAGGAGCTCCTTCCAGCCTAGCATTAAAGAACTCAGACAGTAATACGGCAGCTCCATCAAATGTCTACAAAAACTGAAACTGACCAAAACAAGACTTTCATTATTGTGACATTCACAAATAAATTTTATTTTTATCTTTTAACACATGAGAGTATAGAAATAAGCTTGATAAGTTACACCAGCTGCTGAAATATCTTCTTCATATTTGTAGATAGCTCACCAGCTGTCATGGGCTGCCTTAGCTTACCTCGCTTTCAAATGAGAGACGATTTACTTCTAAATCTTTTCAACTAGAATGGCAATTTCCAGTCTCAAATTGTCCCAGACTCATCACTTAACTATTGTTCAATATTAAGCTTCATATGTTATGCAAAACAAGTTACTCCTACTGAAAAATCAATACAAGTGGACGTTGCCACTTGAATTAATGATGCACGTCTTCTAAATTGAAGGGAGTTTAGTTGTTTTTACATGCAAAACTCATGAAAGTGATTCAACTATAAAAATACAATTTTTATTCTTTTTCTCTCTCTTTGTATATTCATCTCTATTTATATAAAGGAGGATCAGTTTTCACTAAAAGATTAAAATTTTAAGCCCTCAAAATCTGTTTTTCAGAATCCTTCAGGCACCTGGAACTGCTGTTCCATGTTTGAGAGGACTGGCCCATGACTGAGAGGAATGAGAACTAAGATTACTTTACTGGCAGATGCTCTCCATTCCAAGGATTTCTCTTACTCAAAAATTTATTAATTGAGCCAAGCACCATGACAGCTCTACCCTATTTCTATTTCCCTCTCTTTGTAAGCCCTATCAGCTAAAGAAGCTCTGTCTTCAACTACCTGATCAACCTTTGGGCTGAACTTCAAAATCTCAGTAGGAAGAGCATAAGACTTGACCAGCCACCCAGATAAGATGGCAGCACTGGCTGTTATGTCTTGAGAAATTAGAGGCAGGAAGGGAAAGAAATGCAAAAATAGTAGGAGCCTTCAGTTATTTTTAAGAAGGTTGAAAAATTTCACACTGGAACATAACAGAAATCAAATTTTTGTGAGGCCACTGATGAGCGCTTCTTCATGCATATGTGAGGACAAACCATGAAGTTGGACAACTCTCTTAGCTTTTCCCTATCACATGTAGCTTGGCTCAAGACTGCACATTTGAATGCGGGTAACATTTGTGGCTGCAGATATAAACATAGTCATTATCACAAGAAAGGCAAAAAAGATGTGCTTCAGTTTATCTCCATTTAAAGAGGTAGGAATGTCCAAAGACAGTTAAATCTTCCAGGCGATATGAAGATTATTAAGGGACATCTATTTTGCAGCACTTTCACAGAACATTTTTAAAACTGTATTTTAAAAAAAAGGTGGAAACATCATCAAGACTGAAAAGTAGGTAAGGTTATTAGAAACAGGAAGACATCCCTCAGAAGACTGATGCTGTGTCAAACTAATGAAAAAGCAATAATCATGAGTTCTGGCACATTAAGTGTGAAGTCATACCTGGGAGGGACCGGAATAGAGGCTGAAGAGCAAATGGTGAAAGGAATCAAAACTAAATACAAAACCTCTCTTGAAACACATCACAAGCAAGAAGCTTGGCAAAAACTGTAAGGCCAACTCGTGATCAAAGAATACACAAAAAATCTGAGGGATAGAGAGAAAAAGATTGCAGAGAATAAAATTACCCGTGTTACTTTTCACTGGAAATGAAACTGGGCTGTTTTCCATTCTGAAACCCTTATTTTTGGGAGACTCATAAAAAGAGAACTCTGACTTCCGTATCATATTTTACAGCTACTTAAAAGTGTCTAATTAACTGTAAAAACTTTCTGGCATTTAATGAGTAGTTCTAGAAGATGTCAGGAATAAAATGAAGTTACTAGCAGTAATGCACAAACTTCCTACAAGCTCCTGCAACAATTGAAAATGGTAAAAACAAGTTGTTTTGCAAGATCATTCTAAGGGACATAGAAAAGACAATAGTCCAATACAAGCATCAGGACTGTAAGTCAATAGTAGAAGCTATAAGAACAAACGTAATAATTAGATAACCACATAAATATAATCAGGGAAAAGTCAGTATTACTTTTGTGAAATGAGATCATGATTCTTTGGAGGCATCAATACATGCATAAATACAATTATTGGTGCATAAAGTCTGCATAGTTTTCAAGAAAGCTTTCCCTTACCAAAAAACTTCAAAAAACTAGGCAGCAATAGGGTTACATAAATGGTTAAAAAAAAGGAAATATGTAGGGGATACTGGAACAAACTTTCAGTAGAGGAAGGTCACCCCTTTTTAGTACTCTGAGGTTCTTAACTGCATTTGCAGTTTCCCAGTTCAAGAATGCCTTGGGTTTGAGGTAATACTGATACTGATTTACTCAGACAAAATTGAGAAGGGCTTACTAAGACTGAATGACTAGGTAATTAAATGTAACACAGATAAACACGGAGTGGTGCATACAGGAAAAATCCATCATAACTTCCTATAGAAAAATATTATGGATTCATTGTGTCACACAATGTTGATGATGACTATTACTTCCATTGTACAACTATCTCAATGCTCAATAATAATCATAAAATAAATTGTTATGAGTTCATGGGGAGAGAACAGAAAATCAAAGAACAAGTTTGAAGTTTGCGAAGATGTGGCTCATCCATGCAGCTCTTACCCCTTATTTCAAAAAAGTTATATTAGAGAATTGGAAAAGACTCAGGAAAAGATTGTGAGTAAAATCAAAGGCAAGAACAGCTTCTATAGAAGGAATCACAAACGACATGGCAAAAGGAGGCAGATGGAGTGCTTACTGCCTTTCCAATACAAAAACAAGTTATCAGATGAATCTAGGAGCTCATTCACAAAGAAACAAGATAGCTCTTTGTGGAATGGGAAGCATACGAAAGGCGCCTGAGAATAGGAAGTGTTTTGAGCACTAACATTTTGAGTATGCTCAAGGAAGGAATAGATAACTACTTGGAAGAAGCATCCATTGGGGGTTAGTAAATACACAAAAATGACATCAGACTCTGGAAATCAACTGAGTGGAAAACATTTGGAAACTAGGAAAGCACAGGAAAGTACTCAGGGGAAGTTTAGTACATGGTAGTCCCTGTTTGTATTCTCCCCAAGCAGATGACTATAGCCACTGATGAAAATAAAATACCAGATCAGATAATCCTTCCAAACTGATTTTTTAATTAGGAAATTCAAGAATGTAGCTTTCAGATAGCGAGTGTTACACAAGGCAGATCTCAGATTTCTAAGCTCATAAAGAACTCTAACATGGCTATTTCAAGAGAAAGAAAGGATTTCTCCTGGTAAATGCATCATCTCTAACATTAGTTCTGTCCATACAAATAGACATCTGGGTACAAACAGTGAGCAACATAATTCTTTTGAAAATGTTGCTCTGAAAAGACTATATAAGCATCTAGAAAGAAGGTATTTCAACATACTGAGGACAAGAAAAAAAAAATCATTAAATAAAATCATTTCTTTGACAGGACATCATTTCTAGTCCATTTTCTTTAAAGATGAGGACATATATGGAAGGAATACATGGAAGGAAAGACATTAAACTTGCCTCAAAGGCATAATCTTTTCAGGCCAATATTTCTGGGTTCTTTATTGTAGTATTTTTATTTACTGCTTTTTGAGAGGTAACATATTTTAGCTTGGAAAAATAGTTTGACCAAGACAAAAAGCATTTTTTAAAAACTTGTTATATTCATATGCAGTCTCTCACTGAATTAATAATTCAAAATTAGAACCTAAAGAAGTGCGCTGTGATATAAGAGGGGGACTGAAATTCTCAGACTACAGTCTAAACTACTGTTTCAAGTTCTGATAATTACCTTTCTTTGTATTGGAGAAGATAAAACAATTCCTGTGCTGCTTAAGATATAAGGATCCTTGAACAAAATTTTATGATTTTTTTCTCATCTACTTAGTGAGATGCATACTCCAAAACTGCATACAAAGGTTCTTCATAGCAAAAAAAAAAAGAAACTTTTTTTCCGAGGATCCTTTGCCAAAATCTTCTTTTTTTAGCTCACTAATACTTTGACTTTTAATACATTTTCTGAAGTTGTGGGTTGAAAATTAATATTGGAAAACATTGAAAGTAACAAAATAGTTGAAGTTGTTTGTATAATTCTTGCATGTGGAAACAAGCCCTACAAATAATGCATTATTGTTTCCTAATGTATTCACTGAATCTCTAATTCACAAAATAAGTCAAGGGGAAAGGAAGAACATCTCATGAAGAACGACATAACATTGATTTGTCAAAGAGAAAGCTGAATATTTGGCTAGCACACTGATTAGAGTGCATTTTACTACTATCCTGAGCTTAGAAGAGGCTCTCAGAAACCTACATGAAACCTGGTATGCCAACCAGGGCTGGGATACTACAATGAATCAGAAGTTTTACTTTTCCCAAGGGAAATGTAAATCCTGCATGCATTCAGCAATTATATTTCTGATACAAGTTCTGCTTAATAGAAAAGGTAATGAGATATTTATAAATGGCGTGATACATTACCCAATAAAACTGATGAGTAATCTGTGCATCATGATCTAAGAGAGCAAAGAATTAACTGATCATAAAGCCTCTAAACTTTCATTTTTGGTTCAGTCGAGAAAACTAAACTCATAAGAAGCCTAAAGTTAGCATTCTACAATAAAGCAGTATTTCTGCATCTGGTTTGAAAATAATCTAATATAGAGATTTAAAAACTCATTGTTTTCATTGAATAACGCATATAAATAATACAGTTAGTAGTGCTGTTGTTCCACCAGCAAAAATGAAAAAAGAAAACAGCCATAAACAGTGTATGTTTGGGAGATTATGGCAGGGGGAAGAACAACCCCAAAGCTTGAAGATATACAGCTTAGAGTAGGCAACATTTCATTATGAATTATACAGGCTACAGGATTATCTTTCGCAAGTGGCTTGCAATTGCTTATGAGGAACTGTTCAAGGAATAGATAGACGACTGGGCAGAGCACATCTCCACAATTACAATATAACAGCTAGAAACTTGGCACAAGTCTCTGGATCTGGAGTTCATTTTCCACTGGGTTTCTCCAGAAGCTCTATAAGTATTACCTGTTTCTTGCCTGGAGCTGGCTATAATTCAGTCTTAGACAAGACATACTAAAAGTATTTTCTAAACCCTGTAAAGCTCAGAAATATTCACGTCAGATAGTTACTCCACACCAATATAATGCCTTCTTTAAACAAACCTGGAGCTCGTCAGCTAAAAATACCTTGGGATCTTTTCAGCAAGAGCAATTATATTGAAGAGCTTATTCTGAGATTCATCGATTTCAACAGGTTTTGGATTGTTCTGTAATCCTCAACACTATGAGTAATATCACAGATGGAGGAATTCATTCTCTCAGATAAGACTGAGAGTCACTTTGCTGAGAAAGAAATTGGGCAAAGACAAAGCAAACCAAACAGAGTTTCCTGACTTTTTAGAAACTTTTTTCTTAGCTAAGAGTGAATTATAAAATAATATGATGAAGAGCAAAGATTTTCTCAGAAGTAAAAAGAGTACACACCGAAAAAATAAAAGCAGCAAATTTCAGCATCTTTCTGATCTTTCTATCCAAGATTCCCTTCAATTTCCAGCAACTATTGCAATAAATAAATAATTTCTTTATTTTAATCTAAACCAACGTATTTACTTGCATGTTTCAGCGCAGTTCAGCAGCTATTAGAAACTTGCTTCTCAGTCCCAGCCTGTCCCAGCCCATCCTTCATATCCACTATATTATTTGATTTTTTTTTCCTGTTAACTCTCATCCTCTCTAAATTGTCTTTTACGTTTTCCATGTAGAGATATCAAAACCTTTTCCCAAAATAATACTACAGGATACTTTTTAAATTGTCACATCATTTTACAATTAATAGTTCAGAGTTGACAATGCAAGGATGACAATCGATGTTGTCTTTGCAATTATTTTCTTAGTAGGCTTGCAGTTCTTCAGTCTTACCTTCACCTCCAATTCTTTGTTGGCAAAGGGTTATGATTCTTTCCCTCAATAAGGTCAAAAGCTTTCCCTCATTCTTATGCTTGTATTTTACTGAACCTCTCTCAGTGACATTATCAATGGATTTGATAGATGCTTTCTAGTACATTTCCAGAGCAGAAAACATTGCTTATGAGATGTAATTGGTATTACCGAGGGCAGAGCAAAAGAAACAATGTCAAAACCAAAACTTCACTTTCAACAAGCATAATTTTCTCATCTTTCTGCTGACCTTTTCAAAACCAAGGCAAAGATTACTTTAAATGAGATGTACGAAATGACAAACTCTAGCTAGTTGTCCTAGTAGTTTCCTCTGGGGAAAAACTCTATTTGAAAGAAGCGAGTCATTAGTTTCTGTGCTTTCAAAATGGTAAAATGCCTCCACTGTAATTCCTTAAGCATTGTACTCTACTTGCCTTACGTAGCAGTGAGGAGATATCAGCAACAGCAGTTGTCTTTTGCTTTGAGATTGGATTGCTATCCAAGATTGCTGCTCTTCTGAAAATGGTGGTAAAGTTCCATGGAGAAAGCATGGAAATTAAACAGGCTAACAAACCTAAGATTTTTTTAATATCAACTCATCCTGCTCTTCATGTAACAACAAAAGACAGCTACACTCATTCCCAAAGCTGGAGATTTTGCTCAAGCCATCATACTTGCACCTGGCACACTGTCAGATACTGTGTTCCCTATGACAATCAGTTCTGACAGGAGCAAGAAAAAGATAGATTTAACTTCTCACAGTAAGAGTGGAACTCAAGGAGCACAGTGACTAGGAAATCTGAGCTTATCCCTATACAACAAATAGTTCCAGCCTTCACTGAAGACAGCAAAATGGAGCACAGATTTAGCAGACTTCTGTGAGGTACAGTAAACAGCAACCTAATGAACAGAAAGAAGAGAAATCAAGTGTATAGGAACAAGAAGGACCTCATAGAAATGCAAAAGTTATCTTAAAGTGAGTTTTAAGAAAAAAATAAGAAAAATCCTTGTCTCCCCTCTCATATACAGTTTTTAAGTGTTCTACAATTGTATGATTTTTGAATTCTAATTACTTGAATCTAATCCATCTATTTTTCATATTCGTACAATGCTCAGATGTAAAACTCTCAACATTAATGACTCAGTGGATCTGTTTAGAGGAGTATTCAAAGCTTGAAATGCAGCTGTCAAAGAGGTCAGTGGAAATGTAGATATTCTCTCTTTCAGCTTTCCTCCAAGTTATGTTTCCTTCCGCTTAAGAAGTTCTACTGTTCCCCTATGTTTACATGTGACTTATCAGAAATATTCACCGCTAAATACTGCTATGCAATTATTCTGCCTGCCCCAGTAGTAGATTCTGCTGGTTTTCAACCCAACCTACTGCTATCACCATGAGTTCAGCAACACTCAAGCCCTCAATAACACAGCAGGTTAGGGACTTCATGTACAACAGGAATGTTGACTGCCCATAAGTACCTGTAAAATTATTAGTCATTTTGGCAGTCCCATGTGAACATCACACTTTCCAGGTTACTCTTGATTTAATGCCTTTGCCTAAGCACACAGGACTGCTATAAATTAGCATTCAGATCAAACTGTTCCTCCCTTTTTCCTTTTGAACTTTTGTCATAGACCACATTTCTCTTTGCTCTGAAGAAACTTCTTTCAAACTCTTTCATGCCCTGAATAGAGTATACCCAAATAAGCTTTCTAATGTGTTTTTAGCAATGCTTGCACTTAGGCTCTACTTTAAATGTGAGAACAGGATGCCTCAACAAAACAGCTACACATACGAAGCCCTAGTGTGGAGTTTGCCACCATAAATGTTCCAATTAAAATAGAAAGCATAACTGAGATAAGACAAAAAAAGACCATGAAGCACACCCTGCAAAGCTCATAAAATCTCTGCAAAATCAGTCATTAAGAATCCTATTTGCACTACAGATTTTAAAATCAATGATCCGGCTGCAAAAACATTATTTTTCCTCAACTTTTCCCCCCCTCCTAAATTTTTTCATATGAAGATGAATTCTCAGTATGGATTAATGTTTGCAGAGACTTTGCTGAAAGGCCTTCTAAATGGGCAAAACACTGTACTAGTAGATTTTTGTGTTGTCTGCATAATCACAGTTTTAATATTTTTTCGTATGAATGCAAAGCATTATAATAGGAAGAATTTCATGGATACAAACCACCATTTCATGAATATAAACCTTGGGCTCAACTCGGGATTTTCTCAATTTACTTAAAGCATCTATTAAGTTTCTCATATGCCCAGCATGTAAAGTGGCATAACTCCTTGTGATTTCTGCAATGTTTTGTAGGAATTCTACAAACAGATTTTTCAAGTAAGATGTAACGTAGTATATATAATAAGATTTCAAAAGTAGATATCTACAAAAGGGAAGAAACCTTTAAAACAATTCACAACGATCTCAGCTTCACCATCAGTTGTGCTAGTTGAGATTAATAGGTTAAAATAAACACGAGATATCAGATCATAGAACTTGATGTATTAAATACTCTGCCTGCTCCTTCTGCCTGCCTTCATTAGTACAGCAGTTTCTTTGTATACAGAAATATTTGTGGAAAAATTCTTTCTTAATTCATCAACTATACCCATGAGTAGTTGTACTGACTATAAAGTAACATTTTAGTATTTTATCTGACCTTTCACTTTCCCTTCATGATGCAGTCTTGCTGTCATGACAGTTTTTAGAAAGCCCAGGAGAAAACTCAGGACACACTTGTCTAGGACTGATGAAAGAATAAAAAATTTGTTCTTTCAGAATTGCCTACTAAATTGTCTAAACATAAAGCAGTATTATCCATGGACATGTTATTATTCTTGATTCCTGCATATGAGTGCTATACAGCGACCTCCTAAATTACTCTCCTAAGGCGTATTTACCATCTTGAAGAAAAACCCTGGTTAGAAACCAATCAGTTACTACTAGTGAGACAGAATGCACACAGTGTTGTTAGGTGAGGACTAGAAAAGTGGCCACAGAAAATGCCAGGCAAATATCTTTTGACCCACATCATATTTCTGAGTCCAGGAAATAAAGCCAGAGCTCAAATCTTATCAGCTCTCCTCATTCCCTGCCAGAGCTGTGAGAGCAATCACAAGTCATTGCCCTGTCACCAGGGGCCTCACTGCTGCAGAAGAGCCCTTGTCTGTCTAAGGATAATACAGAACAGGATTTGCAAAGCACAAATGAAGGGCTAATAATATTTGCCCTGGAGAGCATGCCATCTGACAGTCTGTGCAGCACTGAAATTCATAAGCTAGACTCTTTGGTCCATGCCAAAACCCAGAAATAGCCATAAGACTGAATAGTCTGTAACTTCTGCCTGTGAAGTAAAGAAAGATTTAGAGCTTTCAAAGAAAATCTGCAGATGAAAGGTAGCAGGATGGGAGGAGCACAGGAAAAAAAAAATTGTTTAAATTTATTTATTTCTGTATTTATTTATTTGGAAGACAGTCTTCAACTTGTGTAATGAAGGAAGCAGCATGATGATGTACCTAATTTATCCCACCAAGGATCCATGAAACTGGCAGCACACTATCTAATTTCTCCTTATTCTTTTACTTCTCTAGTCCCACAGACTTCCAAATGGTGAATTGACTGCAGAGAAAATATTCGAATACAATTTTGTAAAATACTTCAATATACTTTCTCAGAAGAGGATTATTTGTTTCTTATTTGTAGTTTTTCTTATGGTACTTGGATCAACCTCTTATCTAGAAAATAGAAAATTCTGTGATAGGAAATCACAGAAATAAATATCCTAATGCATGAAGGAATATTTATCTTTATTATAACATGTAGGTATTTTGGTTTAAAAGAACAGTAACTGCCTCTAAAAGCATTAGTCCAAGCGGACACTGTAAGTACAACTTTTAAAATGGTACTGTCATGGTTTTATACATTTTTTTTTGTTTTCATCAAAACATCATGTAATGCACTGGGAATTAAAGTGTTAATGCTCCAATTCCAGGTACCTATCCCTAGACATTACAGAAGTCATGGGATCTGGCCCTTCTAGATGGGGCGGTCTCTTACTGCCTGGCAGTGGGTGCTGAGAGTGCTTTCCTAGCCATTCCAAGCTTTTCAGGTTTGACTCGGTCTCAGGAACTCTCTCTCTCATATCTTATTTATTATTTCAATTAGATTGTATTATATTGTGTTATCTTGCATTCCAATATCATAGTTAGTAAAATAAGTTTTCCTTCATAGATTGCTGCCACTGTTTTTTTTCCCTTCCTTCCTTCCCATTTTGTGGGGCTGGGGTGGGGGGCGGGGGGAGAGGGTAGGGGCCTACTGCCCCGCTGTCACAGGCATGGATTGATCCATTATAGATACACATTAACTTATTCTCCAAGCATCCTTGCTACTTGCTCTCTTCCCATCCTCTTTGTTCAGGAGGTTCATTGAGTCACAGCTTTTTTGCCTGCCTGAGCTTCACCCACTCATTATCAGGAATGAATCACATCCCCGTAGGTTCCCCTCTACCACCACCCAGTCTCCAAACAGAAACAGAAGCCTACAAAGCAGCTCCCAGTTTCAGTCATGTGAGCAATTTTCCCACCTCAGTAGATGTGGGTGACCACCCGTAGCGTTTACACAGCTCAGATGCTGGCTGGGTACCACAAAGCAGCTGGGCTGCATTGCAAGAGATGCCGGTGGAGCATCTTACTCCATACTCCCTTTTCTCACTGCTAAAATGCCCTTACTACCCATTCCTCCAGAAACACATCTCAAAATCAAAGTTTCTAACCCAGATTTTGCTGCCATCACCCAGGCATAGTCAATTGTCTCCATGTTTTTCACCCATGCAGGGATATGCTGTAACTACTTCTGTGCATGAGTTGGATTGCAAGCTGATAAGTGACTCTCTAAGTAGGTGGCCTATCATTCCTTCATTTCCCCTCGATTTTTATTATTTTGTTTTTAATCCTGTGAAATTGATTCAGAAACTGGGGTTCAGGTTGTTTCATTTTAAAAGAGAAAAGATGTTCTACTCGTAGAAATTATTGATTATGGTGGTTCTGATGCTGAATTAAACTTTCCATTTGTGATAATATATATATATTTACACTAACAGCTTCTTCTGACTTTTAACCTAGCAGAAAAACAGATACAGATTTTACTACCATGCCCAGCACCTCTGGCAAAATCTTAAGCAAGATGTCTTGAGGGATGTCTCTTTTATACTGCTTCCTATTTCTCTCATCTAAGAATGTCACTTTGACATGCAAGGCCATCTTTTTCACAAGGCAACACACTTCCATGAACTTGTGACAAATGGGTTAACTCAATAATATTCTCCACTACCAAGTCCTGTTACAGGTTTGCCACATTGCAAAGCAGCTGATGAGGCCATGTGTTCTGCCTATATTTTTCTAGAACTTGAGATGAGTGGCTTTTTTCTATTTTTGCTACTATTTTTTCTAGTACATTTTGTCTTAAGGAAAAAAAGGCTTTAAAGCAGCAGTCCACTTCACTTTTTCTCTTCCATTCCTTCCCTAATACCTAAGAGAATATTTGTCAGACAGTTTGAAATACAGAAAAAGACAGTTGAGCAGGATTTTTCCTGATTAAAAACAAAACCAAAACAAACCCACACGCTTTCTAGAAAAGAAGTTTAAAAAGAAAGAAAAAAATGAAGAAACACTGCAAAGATCAGTCTCAATTTGTGTTTAAAATTTTCATTGCTTGCCACTGCCTGTCCTCCTTTCTCATCTATCCTGTCCAGTGTTTGATAAAGGTTGATAAAATGAGCAAAGAAGCTATAGTACCAATTGGCATCTACGTTAATGTGTAGACTGTTGAAATAGGAATGGGTCTGCAGAGCAAAGCAGCTGCAGCTAGAAGCCTGGCATCGCCTAAAATGCTGACACAGATGCAGCCCTCATCACACAAAACCACAAATGATCTCTAAATTCATCACTCACAGTGAGAGAAACATTAAGCATCTTTGATTCAGTAGGTTTATTTATAGAAACATAACGAAATTCTGCTTTTTCTTATGTATTGTGTTGCAGCAATATTGGTAACACCACAAAAATACTGAATGGATTTCAGAATTATGAACCTGGTCCCTGCCTATATCGGGGCAGTGGAATCAGATGATCTTACAGGTGCCTTCCAACCCAAATCATTTTATGATTCTATGATCATGGCAGGTGAAGTACTCTGACTTTCATTGCAGTAAATCAGAGAAAACTTTCTTCCAGTACTTCTCTCCTAAAAAGGTAACTTACCTTAGCAAAAGCTTACATACTCATTACTTTGTTGTGGTGGTGACTGGGTTAGAATCGCACACTAGGCTCTTTGAGATATCTTTGTCTGTCACTTATCCATGGATTAATATTTCTCTTCTAAATTTGCTTGGTAAGTTCGTTTCATTAAGTTCAGCTTAAAGTACTTTAAGAATATTCACTTTTCTTTTTAAATCACATCCATTTATATACACAGCAGATAACCGAAAAGACATTCTAATTAAGGTGTGTGTGGTGACTGGCACCTGGTGAAAGGAAAAGCCAGCTACTGTGACTAGCATGCCCTTCCAGATCCAACATACTCTGCTTATGCTGGATTTGTGACTAATCTGCAGTGATAAACATATGATCCATGCAAACGGCTTACATAAAACTAACATTGCAAATATTTAATAAGAACGTGCTGAAATTGCAGTTAACTAGAGAGCAAAAGTCAGACTATTAAACAGAAAACTTTTCTATAAATTCTAAATTTATGTGCAAGCAAAATTGTATCAGTCATTAATTACATTTTCATTTTCACACATGACAGTTGTCTCACAATTAGCTGAATGATGCTGAAAAAAACTGCACTTAGCCACTTTAGATCTAAGATGAGTCACATTCAGCTAAGAACTGAAGATCTGCATAATACATATAGATTTAAATTCCTCAAAATCACTTAACTTTTGTTTCCAATCAACATATGTAGTTCTCTTGAACTTGATTAAAAAAAAAAGCAGCACTAAGCAACCAAGACTCAGAGGCAGGCAGACAGTTGTAAGCTTCTCTAAACAGGATCATTCAATGCAATTAGATAGACAACAACCAAAAAATCCCACCCCCAAAAAACTATCAAACATGCCATAAGCCATCCTAATAGCTACTAATAATATAAATAATTATTATATAATAATTATATACTAATAATTATAAAGAATATAAATAAATAAATAAATAAATAAATAAACCATCCTTTGTCATCCCCTATTCTCATTAAATTATCCTCTGCTAGTGCCTTTCTTATTACATTAAGCAGAAATATTCTTCCTAAAACATCTCACATCAACTGAACATTCTTCAAAGTCTTAGCAGGAGCTATGGGCCTTTGGATGCCTCATATTAGCCTCTGCAGAGGTTCCCTTGAAATGCAGAAGGACCTTCTGTACATAGATACAGAAACCTCCTCAGCCCAACCCAGCCCTGACTCCAGAGAAGAACAACAGGTGTGCATAAGTTTGTGCAGCTTAAGAGTGCATTTTTACTTCTGAAGAAAGAGTGACTGGCATGCATTACAAAGCCTTCCATTTCACATCTGCCAGAACTGAGGTGTGCTACACGATCGATCATAACAAAGGCAGGAAAGAAAATAATATAATAAAACCACTTTACCACATATAATGAGCAGTTTACTCATACAATTACAGAAAACATTTTAAAACAGGTAGGATTAAGCATCGCAGGAAACTGCTGAGGTACATTATTTATCAATATTATCTGTGCAAGGATTTGGCCCCCTCTTCCTACAAATAATTCTCCCTATATATAGCACTTTACTAGGTACTAATTGGCAGCACGGCAGGTAATCATATATTTTCCCTTGCCTTCAAAAGTCATAGATTGAAAAATAGTGTTCTTGCCCTGATATTTTATCTTTAAAAAAAACAAACAAACAAAAAAAAAAAACAAAAAAAAAAACCTTAAGGAAAGGCTAAAGCAATAACAGCTAACATTCAAAACCTGACACACACAGTCTTCACTATCTTTGAATTCTGTTTTGTGTTTTAAAATAATTTTCATATGAAAAAAAAAAAAAGACATACAAAGCTTTTGCAAATATAGCAGAAAATTTATCTGCAACTTAACTACCTCTGTCTGTCAAATTAGCAATGAATGCTAATTCACCTCACTCATTTGAGGCACTGTTCCGACCCCCAAAAGTAAAACACAGTATCTGCCGATATCCATTTGCAATTCAAACATACTGCCATGCAAAATTGGTGAACAGCACTTGTGTCATAACACATAGTAGATAACCATGTTTATAGTATGAAGGAAACAAATTTGGACTTCTAATCAAGCTCTTCTTCATGAACATTAAGGGAAGAAATGCTGTGCAACAGTAAAAGTCCACTACTGAGGATTCATTCTTTCTCCAGCTGATCTGTGAGCTGTTGCTTACGTAAAGGCTGGTAAGAAAAGAGTTACCTCATGATTAGGTGTTTTAGGAAGCAATGATGCAATATTTCTCATAACAACAACATCCAGAATTACTGCATTGCTTTGGTGTTTTACTCTCTTTCCAATGGCTTAAAGGCTTGACTCTCATGTTTTAAAAATCAGCCTTGTTTCTTCACAAAAGTTCAAAATCTAAGAAAACAGATGAGACAGGATGCAGGAAACTACGTCATTTTCAGTTTATTCTTCCTGAAACACATTTTCTATATAACTCCAAGTGGAGCCAGTCTCGCAACACCAGAGAGTCTTTCTTTGATGACAAATCCACAACAATCAAAGTACCAAAGAGCACCTCTGCTTAAAATACTCCTACTCGTTTGAAGCAGATGTCTCTGTGACTCTAATACTGTTTTGCTTACCAGCCACAAGCAAGGACAGAGGTAGGGACAGAGGAGATACAGCAGACTGCTTTCTCACCAGCTGGTATTTAAGCAAAGCTTGAGCAAGATCCTGACCTCCCCTTACATTATATGCAGCACAGTGGCAATTTGATATGAACAGTTTTACCAAATTTTTACATCCCTTTTCATGTTTTCTTAGTCTCTGTCCAGAATCTCACATGTCCATAATAGGATGCAAAATCTGCAGAATGGAGGTACCTTAATTTTTGAATAATTTTTGCTCCCTTTTTAATTCAGACAATAACACAAATGTGTGCTAACCTCAGCTCTGCCCAAGAGTACTTGAAAAGCCAAGTCAGCCCTCCGTCCCTTTTCTAGAGGACAAGATACTTGATCATGTAAGTTAAGCACAGTGCACTTCTATGCCGTTAGACTGCTGCTACACTTTAAAATTTCTTTACTTTGCAATGTTTAAAGCAAAATGTTCCCTTCAAGCATTAGCCATCTGGCAAGGTTTGCTTATCAAATCTTGTGTGCCTCAAGGGAGAGCTGTGGGCAGATCTAAAGCAATAACAAATATACCAGATTAGCTTTTTGGTCTTTTGTATTTACTTTAACAGAAAGTAGGGAACAGAGGAATATTCAAAGTGATACATTAAATTCTCTTCAAAATTGTTCGGTATTGTGGTAGCACTTTTATTTTAATTTATTTTTTTTATTTTCTATACACAAAGAACAGTCTGTGCTTTCAAAGCACTTACATAAATTTAGGTTGGAAATACACTAACTAGAAAGGAACCATAAAGCCATGCCAGGAATAATTGTCATTCTAAAATTCAGATCCACCCAAAATATCTCAAATTGTTTATCACATCGTAGTCAGTTATAAAAACCTGACACCTGAGAATAAGCTGATGGCTTAGGGAATATTTGTATGACTAACCAACCATAAGCTTGAATTGAGGTTTCAGAATCAAGCCAATAGTTGGTAATTTATTCTATGTCACAGATTCCCATATTTGCAAAACAAAGTTGCAATTTTTTCTTCACTCTTTAGAAGAAACAAATTTTAGCTGAAGAAAATAAAGTCAAGCTCAAGGAAAGAAAAAGCAGCCCAGTTTTTTGATTTATGATTTACGATTTTGTTGTTAAGAAGGCTACTAATCTAAGCTTTCCCTGCCTTTCCTCCTCCCACCTTTATTTTTGTATGTCTACATAAGAAATTTCTGTCAGAACACTAAGAAGAAGCATGAAATACTATTCTATGGAATGCATTCAGTAAATAATCATACTGGATCTACATTATCTCAAAGAAATGGAAGAGTATGGGATCCAGCTATCATGCAAAATACTTGCTTTTGACTGAAAGCAAGTGAGGATACTACCAGTTTAGAAGATGTATTTCTCTCCCTTCTTCTCTGCTACTGCCAACCCAGCACTTGTTAATATTGATATTCAAATTCTGGAAAGAACACAGGTTACAGATAAAGATATCCCAGTACTTAATGTCCCAGTTTCAAAATCCTGTTTTGAACTAATTAATCAATATTTTACCTGACATTCTGTAAAAATAAAATATATTTTTATTTCCATTTAATCATAGAATCATTCACATTGGAGGGGTCCTCAGAAGGTATCCAGTCAGAGCAGTCAGCTCTGAGATATGACCAGGTTACTCAGGTCTTTTCCCTGTTGCATCTTGAAAAATCCCAAAGATGGAGGATGAACTACCCTGGACAACCTGTCCCACTGCCTAATTCTCCTACTGGTGAGGAAGTTTTCTTTACAAATGCTTGGAACCTCCCATTTTTCAGTCTATGATCACTGTCACTTGTTCATCCATTGTACACATCAGAGTCTGGTTCAGTCTTCTTAATCTCATATTTTCCATGGTTTGCTTTCTACTATTAATGCAGAAATAGCAACTCTCCCTTCCCTTATCCCTCCATGTATGGACGATGTGGTTGTTCTTACGTCTTCTGAAGCCATCTCTGCCTCAAGCCTCACAAACCTCTCTTCCTCTGCCTGCCCCACTCATTGACCCTCTTGCTAACTTGAATTTGTCTGTATCTTCTTTTTTCTAGATAGGATAAGAACCATAGGCAGGAATCCATGTGCTATGTGGAGCCAAAAGGAAAGACCTCTGCCCTGAACTCTGTGACACAGGCCTGGATGTTGTTGGCTTGTCTCTTGTGCAAGAACTCAGTTGGCTCTGTCCAGATCACTGTATGTCAAGATCTTTATCTCCTCTCTGTAGAGCTGTTCCCCAGTCTGCTTCATTGCAGAGAGATTATCCGGCCTAGCAGTAGGACTTCATATTTGCCTGTGTTATATTTCATGACTGTCCTGTTTATTCATTCCTCTTGTCTGTCCAAGTCCATCCGGATGACAGCCCCAGTTTGTTGATGACACCTTCTATCCCAATGTCCAGGAAACTAATAAAGATATTAAATGCAATAAAGACCCGGGAGTCACTCCTGCACTACTGTATTTGTAACTGACTTCTTGATTCTCAAGCACAATCGTTGATCTTTACCCCAACAGCTCATTTGTGTTTTTTTCAACCATTTGCTAATCCACTGGCCCAGTCTAATGCCTTAGCATGTATAGAATAATACTGTGGCAGATAGCACTGAAAGCTTAGTTAATTGAGTGAATTATATTCACTGGTCTCCCCTCATCCACAAATAGATATTGTACCATAAAAGGCAGTCAGATTTATCAGACGTGATTTGTCCCTGCCAAAATAATGCTTCTTTATGTACTCAAAAAAGTGCTGCAAGACTTGCTATATATTCCCAGGGGCCACAGTAAGGCTGACTTTCTCTAGTGCCTCAGGTTGTCCTTTTCTCCTTTCATTAAGACAGGTGCAACATTTGCCTTTCTCAATTTTCAGTGAGGACATAATCCGAGTTCTGCACTAAGAACAGAGCACAATTTGCTGGTGAAGACTAATGCGAAGAAGTCATTGAGTCCTACCAGTGCTTGCTGTTATAAATCACCCACCCTATTCACCCTTGGATTCCTATTTTCCATGAATTGCCTTCTGCTCTTAATATAGAAGTAGGAACTTCCCTGAGTATCCCTTATCACTTCCAACTCTAGCAGAGCTTTGGCTTTTCCAACACTATCACTACAAGCCTGGTCAGCATTTCCATATTCCTCCTTTGCAACCTGTCCTTGACTCCATGTGTACATTCTTTTTGTGCTGAAGGTCATTCATGAGTTCTCCATTTAATCAAGGAACTTTGCTGTCTTTGCCCTTCGGAGTTGCCTCCCCTGTCAAAAATTCTCTGCAGAAGCAAGACCACTTTCCTGAAGATCAGGATCTGTGTTCAGCTAAATGACTTTTTCACTCCTCTTTGATTCCAAACTACAGTATTTCACAGACTTAACAGTTGATATTGCCATAAATTAATCATCTCATCCCTAATCAATTCTTTCTTGCCTAGCATAGCATATCTAGGAGACTGTAATCCTTGGCTGGGCAGTGTAGCACCTGTGTTATGACGAGATATCTCACATATGCTCAAAATCTCTTGGGTTGCTCACATCTCATCTTTTTGCCATTCTAGTTGTCCATCTTATGATAGGAACATTTCCACATCACTCCCATCTTTACTTCCTCAAAGAGAGAACACTTTCACTCCATTTTATGTAAATCTTTACAAATTGTCTATAGCATTCTTTTGATAGTCATTACAGTGGTTAAGCTGCTGGCCGCTCATCTCCGAATGAGAGTTCAATTTAACCACTAGATCCTATCTTTAAGTCTGTAAGAGCACAGAAAAGTGGTCTGTAAGAGAAGAAAAGATAATTAGTTAGCAGGAAGAAGGAAAGGTGGTTCTGTATTCCAATAGGCCAATTTGGTAACAAAATTTTCAATGTCCCAAATAGCTTTCCACTCTTTTCCCTTTTGAATTTGACTTTATACAATCCTACACACGCTACAGAACTCAGACTGGAAGAAATCTGGCAGCAGGAAAACATTTTCAAAGACTAGAGGACTTGAGGATTGTTTTTAAGATTGCCGTTGGCTTGTGAGACTCCATGCATCAACTTAGTAATCTTTGATGCACTTTTTTTTCTATATGTAGACTTAAACATTAAGCAAAGGACTGGATAATTGTGTAGATCATTTCAAGCAATCACGTTTCAAGTTAACATTTTTTTTTATATGCCTATACTCTGACTGAATGCAAAGCTCATTTTAAGTAATGTAAATTTAATCTGACTGCTCTCTTACAACAAAGGTTGCTTGTTATTTTGTATATGTCAATCTTCAGTGCAATCAACAAGCAAGTGTTTAGCACAAGAGGAGCATGGAAAGATTTGCTTCTCAGTTGCTGCTCAGGCAAAGAAAATTCATGAAGAGAAACAATGTAGGCAACACTGGCTGGGAAAGGGACAAAAGGCAATGGACAAAGGATAAACCTCTACCATTTTGCTTCAACCTTGACTAAACAGTATGCAAGATGAAAAAATCCTTAATATTAAAAAGTTACATTACTTGATAAACAGATTCTAGCCTCACGGATCAAAGACAACTGTAAAAGCATTATTGGAGTTTAATACTGCAAAATATTTGGAACCATGAGCATAAATGAACTTCAGAAAAACTTTCAAGATCTGAGGATCTCTCTTAGCACCTTGGAGATTAAATATAGTAAATTTTTATATGACCAAAACTGCACGCAGGAAAGCTGATTAGAGAAAGTGTTAATTCCAAACAAGACACACATTAGTTCAAAATCATTTTTGATAGTGAAATTTTCAAGGAATTGGAGTAGGCATGGTACATATTTTTTCCACACTTTGTTAATGCTCTGATCAACAAAAATTTTACCAAGTGTCTTTTAAATACCTGCCTGAATGTCAGGTCAGATGAATCAGTCACATCTGAGTTGCACCTTCAACAAAAGTTTTTTTCCTTTAGACAATAAGAAACCTTCTCAGAGGTGACTCACATACCTGTTCACAGTTAAGTTTCTATGATGCGGACGTAATTTATTCCAGAACAATGTGCAGCTTAGTAAGAAACAAATACAGCACTTACAGCACTCTATCTTATAGATACCATCTGTCCAGACCACTTGAATCAAACACTGCCACATCAGTCATTATAAACCTACTTGGACAGTGTACTATTACCTTAATGTCAGAGCAAATCTTGAGTTAGCCTTACTAAGGCATACAGACTTAGGAAAGCAATCAGATCTCCTTGAGCACAAGCCCTAATCATAGGCTTGCTGAACAACGGCTTGCTTCTCTTATTTAAATAGGAGTAAGAAAACCAAAGGCTGCACACACAAAGACAAGTAATATCAGAGTGACTTCATTTGTGCATTCCTGACTGCCACAACATTAAATAATTCTTGGCTGTTAAGCTTTTATTATTATTAGCCTGGGTTGAGAGCTCAATCCATATGTTAAGTGCTATGAGAATAATTACAGGTTTCGATAGGTTAGAGCTAATATTGAGCTAATAAATTTAATGCTTTGTTTACTAACAGCAACAAGGAATCACCTAATCCAAGACTTATTCAAAACAGGCAAAAACCCTAAGTTACCTGATGAAAAAGATATAAGGCATGTTTTAATAAATGTGTCTCAGACTGAATTTTTAACATCACTGTCTGTTCATATCCAATGGGTACAGAAGGCTCACAGAGCAGTTGTAAGCTCCCTGCTCTGCTCTGCAGTGACACTGCTGTGCAAGTCACACAGCAGTTGCTGATAGAAGAACATGTGGTTCTGCCTCTCAGTGATTTGGCATTCTTAGGCACTGAGGCAGAGATGTGACTTAAAGCAGAGGTGCTGTAAATCTGAGCTTCCAGATACACTTTGCTAACTTTTCTCATCTAGCCCTCATTTCTCAAGGTCAGTGACTATTCCCTCTTTCCTTCAGTTCAATTCTTTACCCACCTATATTTCAAAATTTCATATTATTTGATCTAAATTTTCCATCTATCTGCATGATCTTCCCTTTACAGGTTTGCACTACACATGGGAATGCCTTATAAATTCAAATCTCAGGTGGCATTTACCTGCTCTGAGTGAGATAAGTACAAGAACAAATGGAGTCATCCTACTCGAAAAAATCATAATCTCCATGCTTTAAAAATCAAAACAAAATATTTTCAAAATCAATTGACTAATACTTTAATACTGATTTGCTTTCAAACAAAGTTTCTTTGTTTTGATATAGCTTGAAAAGCCTACAAATGCTTCTGAAAACCTTAAGAACAAAATTAATCCAAGCCTCAAAGTCAGAAGTGATAGAAACTGCAGTTATGTGTAGTATAACTCTAATAAAATAAAAGTTGTGGTTTAGCCTGGTTGTAGATTTCCGTGAGAAAGTAAACCAAAATATACATTTTCCATTCACTGATTTATTCACATGTACAGTTTCACTAATGATAGCTAGAAGCACAGAATTTCATTAATGAGGTATTTTCTCAAGATCCTTACTCTTCCCGAAAAATTTTAAATGACACTAGAAAATTCAATTTGTCACAGAGTGCCATAAGTGAATGAAGTACCCACTTAGTACCACAGTTAAAAAATATTAAAACCAAAACTATTTTATACATATTCAAGTGCCTCATAATTCAAACTGAAATCACTAAGCTGCCCTGCTACCTGAACTTCCTTCAGTCAGAAGTTATAAACTACTGCTGTATCTGCTTTCTCTGTGAAGCTGAAGCAAATTTTCTTTCATTGGTATTGCCTTACTGCAAGCTGAGATTATAGTACATCTCTCCAAGACTACTTCACAGCTGAAACTTCTGTTGGAAACATGATGTGTGTGCTTCACAAACCAGCATTAATTAGAACTCACTTTCTGAAGATGCATCAATTAACCAAAAATGATTCAATCTTTTTAAAGAAGAACACACACTGGATGTAGATTACATCGGTGATAGTCTTGTTTATGGAAATGTAATAAAAACATATTTATCCATGTCCTGACACTATTTAATGGCCACTCCACTCTAAGTCCCCTAGACTTGTGTCAACAAGTCTATCTTCAAACTAATAAGCAATCTCTTAAGACTACCATGATCCCAAAAGCCAGCCCTTTGTTACTGTCTATTCCTGAACCAGTCACCGACTGTTCTTTCCCACTGAGGAACATTGGGTGACATAGACTTACCAGTTAGATGTAGGGCTTAGCTTTGTTCTTGTACCTCGCCAAGGTTCTCATCCTGCTTACCGTGCAAACAAGCTCATGCTCACTTCAGCCAGGCATTTAGAATGCCTTTTCAATAGAGGAATCTGATTAGGAGCTGTATCATCATCCAAATGCATGCCAGAATAACAAATGTGTATATTATATTTTTTACTTTGAAAATCTATTGTGAAAGAGTCATGTAACATCTCATAGTATGCAATCAACCCTCTTTCTCTACCTGCCTATCTTATAAAAAAAAAAAAGACTTTGATTCTCATCCTTGCAATTTCTATAGCAAACTGAAATAACTGATTTTTTCTTTTTTTAAAAAATAGGGGGGTTATTCCTCTCCCCAAAAAATTCATTCAACAGCTTTATTCAGGTTAATTTTCTATTTTTACTATCGCTGTGAATACTAAAGCATGAAGTCTACACAGTTTGATACTATGAAAGAAAGTGAGAGGAAAAAAATCTTAAGCCTTCAAACTTCAGAAGACTCTATTCCTCTTTCATCTTTTTTCTTCATGTGATCTTTTTCAAATCTGTTTTGTTTTCAAATGAGTTGATCATCTCTCACTCTAATTATGACAAAGGAAAGATTACCTTTTTGCATCACTGAGTGGCTGTACGTTTGGGTAAAATTTATTCCAAATATTTTAGATGAAATTCATCAGACAAAATCTATTACCTTATATCACATTCATCTATGACGGAAAAAAAACAAGATGTGACACAAATAGCAAATTAGCTAACAGACCATTGAAAATGCAGTCTTGGAAAAGAAGAAACCAGCCGTTAAAGGGAAAGAAAAAATAAAATTGTTCAATGCAATTATAGGTGCACAGTAGGTTTAAACATTGGCTTGCAGCAATACTGAAGAAATGCGGTACTCCCAAGTGGTATTATTGGATATCGCTTTATGGCTCATCCTAACAAAGAGAATTGTGCTTCTCCACATCCAAACACCCAGGGGCTCACAAGACGAAAGGGCAGCATTTATCTTTTTTTAGTCATTATTTCCAGTTCTTTTTGCATATTGCTGCATCTGCTGCTTTTTAAAGTATTAAATACCCTGCAAGAATCATTCACAAAGCCTGAGATTTGAAAGAAAGAGTACTAAGGTGAGCCTACTATGACAGCAATTTACTGCTGCAGCTTGTATTCACCTCAGCTGCTTGGCAATTTAAAGATCAGATACACTTAAGGAAGTCAGCAGCTCAGAATCATGGCATTAGCCCTTACAAAACATATACATAAACAAGGGTTTTACTTTCTACTCATTAAATGTCAGTAGGTGTAATTCATTCTGACCGTCTCCAAATCTGCAGTTTTATTATCAATAACATTTTTGTGGTTTTAATATTTTCTTTTTTGTCCAAGTTTTCAGATGTGTATGAATACAACACACCAATCAGGCACACACTGTTCTCCCTACACTCAAAAAAATGAAATGTACTGTAACAGGCTTACAGACTTGTCTACAAAAGGAAGCTGATGAGATTGATGTGAATTTAGAGCTTTCCAGCTTCTTCAAGGTAATTCAGTACAATGTGAGTATGCAGTAGATACAACTATCTTGTGGCAGATTTAACCAGAAAAGGCTACCATTCAGCTCCAGTGAATACCTTTCTATAGAAATACAACCATAAACAAGTGATGCCCATCCCCACTCCACTCATCTAGATAAGTGAAATGACTTCCCTGTGCCACTGCAGGTTTTTATTCAAACTGATAAAGTTTTTTTGTTTTGGTGAGGGAACGTCAACAGAATGGGTGACTGTGTCAACAAATCTCCTTTGGCAGCAGCAGCACTGTAAATCAACTTAACCTACAGGTGGAATTGCACCTTACTCCATTTTAATACTCCTCAAAGTGACCCTCCATGTCACAGACTCTGTCCAACTTGCTCAAATGCAATAAAGCAGGTACTCCATGAGTACATTTGAAAGAGAAGTATAAGAAAGCAAAGCCCAAACAGAAAAACGAACTTTTTCAGAGGAATAATGAACTAACATGGTGTACAGTTTGATGGCAGCTCCAACTAATTTATGACTAAACTGCCACAGCTCCTTCCTTCAGTCCCAAGCACAACCTCATCCAAAAGAAAACACTCTTTTAGAGTGTCCCCTCAAGAGGGTCCCCTCAAAATCCAGCTGACACTGCTTTATTCCTCTACTAGGATATCAGCTGCAGGTTATATGCATTAAGTAGCCAAATAGCAGACCAATGTCCTGTCACTTATCTAGCAAAGAGTCCAAGCTATCAAGAGACAAGAGGGATCAAAGAGCAATCTAGTCCACAATTCACTTCAGAACAGAGGGACGTCATTATGGATCAATCTGAAAATTAACCTTTACTGAGTGCTGTGGTATAACTTTGCAGCATTTGCAGCAGTTCAGTACCACTCAGTCATTCCCTTACTCCCCTCAGGTAGGAAGAAGCACAATGGAAACACAATGGAACTGTTTGCTAAGAGAAAAAGAAGAAGGAAACAGAAATGCTATGATAACAGTACATGCATACCCACAAAAAATTACTCAGCATCTGCTGACAGACCAAAACCCCACCAACATCACAGTGTCTCACTCCACCAACTGACATGCAGCAGCCAAGCACTAGCCAACTGCCTGAGGCTTTATACCCTTCTGCATGGTGTCATGTGGTACAGAATGACCCCAGCCTCATTCAGGCACCTCTGTTGGTCCCACCCTGCCACAAGTCATCATGGCAGAAGCTCTTCCCACTGAGCAGCCCAGCCTGGCCCTGAGCACACTCCCATATTGCTCAGCAACAACCAAACACTGGTGTGCTGCTAACGTGGTTGTGACTGAAACCTGGACAACTAGAAATGAAAGGGTTTTACAAACTTCAGAAACTCTTATGCTAGGGTTTGCAGTCCTGCTCTTGTATCTCATCCTATGAACAAAGTAGAAGTTATCCAAAAACTACTTTGATATATAACTATCACATCAATTGGTGAAACATCTGCTGACCCTGTCCGTTGCCACTAAGTATTCTTTCCAATTGCAAAGCTACAAGTCCGTCAGTTAGCCGTGAATCTTCTCTTAATAGGGTCCACTCCATTTAAAATCAACCCCAACATTCCCATTTCTTGCTTTCTGCTCCAGAATATTAGTGTTAGTTGACAGCCAGCTATACATGAGCTAGAAATGTGCCCAGGTGGCCAAGAAGGCCAGTGGCATCCTGGCTTTTATTAGAAATAGTGCAGTCTGTAGTAGCAGGGAGGTGATCATCCCTTTGTACTTAACACTAGTGAGGCTGCACCTCAAGTGCTGTGTTGTTTTGGGTTCCTCACTACGAGAAAGACATTGAGGCCCTGGTACTTGTCCAAAGAAGGGCAATGAAGCTGTGAAGGGTCAGGAATACATCGTATGAGGAATGACTGAGGGAACTGGGACTGGCAAGTATAGAGAAGGCTAGCCTGGAGAAGAGAAGGCTCAGGAGAACCTCTACAGTGACCAGTAATGAGGTTGTAGTGAGATGGGTGTTGGCCTCTTCTCCCAGATAACAGCATTATGACAAGAGGTAATGGTCTTAAGTTGGACCTGGGGAAGTTCAGGTTGGAATACGGAAAAACATATTCTCAGGAAAGTGGGGAGGTACTGGAACAGGCTGCACAGGGAGATGGTGAAGTTACTGTCCCTGGACATGTTCAATAAACATGTAGATGCAGCACTGAAGGTCATGGTTAGTGGGCATGTTGGTGATGGGTTGACATTTGGATTAGACGATTCTAGTGGTCTTTGCTAACCTTTCTGATTCCATGATTTAAAAGGATTAAATATGTGTTAGATAATAAAGAAGGGATACATCTCATAATTAAATGTGTTACTTTTTTTTACAGTTACTTCTACTTTTAGTGAAATCCTCTGCTAAGCATTCCAAAACTGAAAATATATTTGCTTGTAGGAATCAGCTTACATTTCAATGAAAACAATACAGCAACTTCTACAGTGATTAATCTTGAAGTGTTTAGAACATTCTGAGAAGCATGCTGTTTGAAAAGGACAAGTTTTCAAACACTCAGCTTACAGAAATATTTTTCTTCTAACTTTGTATCTTTTAGTGGTAACTATTTTTTTCCATCTTATATTGTGCAAAGGTATGTATTAACCTCTATACAGAGTTAGTTACTACACTCCTGTATTGAACAAGATTTCATCAGAAATCATTTTTTACATTCACAGATGAAAAGGCATTTTAAAATTGTATCTACAAAGAAAATAAATTACAGTATTAACTAGCATTTATATCTTTAATTGCCATATACAAATTTTGAAAATTTTCATATGTATAAACATACACACAAAAGGACCTGGAGATCTTTCTGTGAGATATATAGTCTTGGTTATAGCTAGTGTCATATCAGATCTGCTCTGCTCTGGATCTGTTTTTCACAAATCCAGCTTCAGGAGCCAAAACCATTCACAGCCAACTTCCCAACCTGCCCCAATGGGCAGTCAAGAGAAGATACCTGGAGGGTCACCACTACTGACTATACACAACCTAGAACAGGAAGAGGAATCTTGCAGTGCTGGCACAGCTACCCAAATTTAGGATAATGTCTGCTAATATTAGACTATAGTCAGTGCCTCTCTACATGCCATAACTCATCACATGGACGATGTTTGCTTTTTACTCTCCCAAATGACTCTCTTAAATGTTTACAGCTCAGTGCTTGTGTCTTGGTTGATGAATATTTGAGGAATGCGTAATCACGTCTAACCGTAAGGGACTAAGGTTATCAACATTATCTAAACAAAATCTCTTACTTAAAACAAAAAAAATGTTACTCATATATTTAATTTTTTATTTTGAAAATTTGGTATAGGCTTAGAAAGCCTTGATTTTGGACACATTACTGGAAACATTGCTTCTCTTCACAAAAAATACATTTCTGAGATAAATCCAACAGTGAAACTTACTTGAGAAAAAAATGTTTATGCTTACATGAGACAATTAACAAATCATTGTATATTATTAATACACATAAAAGCCTTATCTATGAGATTTATACATCAAAAGGAAAATAGGGCAATCTATTTATAACTGCTTTTTTTTTTAATTTATTTCATAGGAGATATTGACACAGGCAATCGAGTACACTGTGGTTGTTGAATCTCTGATTATATGTATTTTCACCATTACACACCAAATATCAAATCTGTCTTACACTGATCACTGCAAGGAAAAATGAATCATTTTAAAACTGAACTAATAGTATTTCTATCATGAAGATGATGTTCTTCCATAAATTACATTTATATATATAGGCCTAAGCATTAATGGCATGAGCTAAAGAAAAGTCACATGAAAATGTGAAAAAAATGTCACTTAACTTGTACAAGTATTATATTCCAATCCCTGTCAGCAATCTTGCTTGAGGTGATGAATTTGATACTGTGTTGGGTTACAAAGTGTTGTGTAGTTTCAGCCACTTGAGATTATGTTAAAGTTAGCATTAGGATTAACCTGGATTGCATAAAGAGTTGTAGATGCCACCTGCAGGATTGCTCAAAAATCATCATTTTCATTGTTGTTTTCTCAAGACTACAGGTCTGATTGGATATTTTGCTTTCAGTTGCTAAAGCACATCCTCAGTGTCTTGTTATATTAAGATCTATATGGTGATTTTTTCCCCCATATAAGTAACTAATGCATTGCATGTAAATGTAGAGCTTTGAGGTATTTTTCCAAAATCAGGCATAACTAACATACATTAAGCTGTAAGCTTATGCACAATGATAGCGCAGTGCAGTGTTTTTTCTTTCATCTTTAATTCCCATCTAGCATTAAATGTGGCTCATAAATCACAACAAATCAGAGCAATAAAAACAACTGCTGAGATGAACAGGTAAATTATTAGTGAAACGCAAAAGTCAACTTGTCTGTTTCAGTAGGAAGTGTTTTTATATAAAGGCACAAGCTTGCATCCAGCTTGCATTCAGAAGAATAGTTTTCTACTAGATAGTAGATAAGTACTGTTTAAGGAGCTACATTTCATAGAGCTCTTTCACCTTTCTACAGTACTTCAGTCAGCAGAATAAGGGGACCCATTCTGGATAGATTTGAAATCAAGTGGTTATTCTCTTCTGCTCACTCTCTACAGAACTTGGCCTCCAAGTATTTGTGAGAGACATCTGTGCTCATTGCCCCCTGCTTCTTTAAGCAGTTGTTGAAGTCATGCTTTTCCCTTTCCTAATTTATTTTGGAGTTCTTTTGCCATTTTTAGATTAAGAGACTTAAAATAAGGGAAAAGGGGCCCACTTTTCCTGCGCTGGGCAATCCACTATAGCCACCACAAAGCTTTACTTTTCCTATTTTAGTCCTCCAATTATTAAAGATGGAAGCATAAATTCTGTTCCTATTCCTCAGTAAAAGATTCCCTTTTGGTATCACTAATAAAAAGCTCTAACATCTCTAAGATATCTATGTTGCCTAGTAGTGTATTTAAATCTGCACATTAGTGTGAAAAAAAAAATAAAAATAAAAATGAGAATTTTTATTTAATCAAGTACAAAGTGGATGCATTCCACTCAATATAGAATGCTTTGGTAGTGAGTGGAAAAGCAGCATCCATTTTTAGGAAGTATTGTTATGAAAGTTGGTGATCCAAGATGCTGAATTAAAATCTGACTTTCTGCTTTTGACTTCTGAAAGCTTAGAGTGGTGTATCTGATTTGTGTTAGTCATTGACACACTCTTGTTACATGTTTTGCTCCCATTGATTTTAACCTAAAACAGCACTTTCAGAAAGTGGCTGTTAAACTCTATGTTGAAGCTGAACAGCATAATCTCAAATCTTTCCCTTTGAACAATCACAAAACATAAAACCCAGCTACAACAGCCAGTTGCCTCTATTCTATAGAGCACTATTTGATTATACACAACAAAGAAAATATAAGACAATTCAGAAAATGATTTAATCCTCATTGTCCCATCCAGAGATAACACAGCCTATGGCTACTAAATATGGTTGTTGTTTGCATAGAAGAAAAAACAAGCAGCAAGGCAAAGGGTGACACAGCAATTAAAAGAAAAATCATCTGAAAGAAATCAGTGTCCAGCAGATTTATCCACAGATGAGAAATGCTATAACAGTAGCATGGATAAAGCAGCTTTTGACTTCCTTCTTTTAGTATGGAGTGTCAAAAGTAATGGTAAGAGAAATTTAATTAGCGATGAGGATAAAGAGTAGGAAAAAAAGAAGCTGCATGGCTTTCAGTCAATCCCAAAATATTTTATTTTTGTTTTGGCATTAGCTTCAGGTGTAATACAGGGTTTTTATCTGAGTAGATCTTCCATTCTACCACAGCAAGATTTTAATACCAACATGGAGAATCCCATGACAGGTATGGCATGGCCCTTTAAGGAAAAAAAATTGTCTCAGTGTTATGGAATTTCTCATTATCACTTTTGAGTTTATCACATTTTTGGACATGGGATAGAGGGAAGGTGGGACCTGTTCCACAACATCTATCAGGATATAAAACAGCTCTCACATGAACATCTGGAGATCTTTTACAAAAAGTGATAAGTCTCCTGGGACCCTGATAGGTTGGGGAAATAATATGCTTGCATGGCAGAAGGTTACTCTACTTGTCTGGAGGAGTTGTCAGGCTGCATGAGACCATAAACCCATAAACAAACCTCTCATTAAATGTAAGTTGTTGCATAATAATTCTAAAAAAACTACTGTGGTGTAAAAACAGAAGAGAGGGAGGGAAGCTGAATTTTCTTGGGCATACTTCCCCATTCTTCCACCTTCAGATCTTTAAATATACTGCCTGTGACCAGCCTGCTGCCAAGGACAGTAGGTCAGTGCACCTCAGATCTCCCTTCCTGCTCTACAAGCTGCTTCATTCAGTGTGCCTGGGGCAAGCACACCTTTTAATTGCATCTTCTAACATTTCAGTGCTATCCCATACTGCAGCAAAGATGACAGAGGAGAAGCTTGCCATTCTGTATGATAGATTTATGTCTTAGAAGATGTGGAGAAACCAGAAAGTGGTTTTATTTTTTAAGAATGCAATTTCCTCCATGAATGCACTCTTCTTAATAGGCCTCTAATTTTGTTAGTAGGCAAGTACTTGGAGGTAAACTGCTAGAAGTATATTAAGTGTCATGAATGCTCTTAGCCTAGGTGTAACTTTAATTTAGCTAATGTTCTTTAATAACATGGCATCTGACAGGAAAACTATTTCCATTCGGAAAGAAAATGCATGGAGAATTTCAATGGCTGTTAATTTTGTGAATATGTAACATTAAGAAAATTATATTATTAAAAATTAGGTTGTTCCTATTGCCAAAACAGTATTTCTCAACACTAATAGCAGTTGGACATTTATACCTATAAAGTTGTTAATTATGCACCCATTCACCCATTCCAGTGCAGTGATCACAGTGATTACTCTCATAACCTAACAGGAGAACACTTCAGACCAACTGGAAAAGAGGAAAAACAAAAAGAATGGACTTGTCCTATGCACTATGAAAAGTAATTAAAACATGTGCTTCTTTTGGTTGAAGTTATTGATGCATTTTAAATGAGTTGTCAGTTTGGACACTCAGGACAAAATGGAAGAGGAGAACAACTTGCCTATCAATGCCACATCAACTCACTGACAAAAATCTATGTAATTTCTTAAGGATATTCTCACAGATTTTCCTCCTGCGCTCCTTGGCCACAGGAACAAGGGTTTTCCAAGGCAGAGAACAGAGAGATGGACACAATAACTGTCTTCCAGAGAGAGTTAAGCCCTGAACTGCCAATATACTCGTGAAAGTTATCACAATGATTTTGTAAGTACGGTTATCCAGAAGTACCACAAAGTACTTCTTAAATACTTTAGAATACATTTATCTGTCCAAGGTGTGGGTTTTCTTGGAGGGGGAGAAGAGGGGAAAGGGATACGGGGGACAGGGTTTTAATCAGTATATATAAATACAAAAATTGTCTGATGTTTTATATGTAATTGAAAATCAAACCACTCAAAAATAAATCATGCTTGAATTTCTTCAGGTGAACAGATGGACCGTGACTTATTTAACCTGTTTCACTCTGTCCTTAGTTGTTACAACCATTACCCCCAAAAGGATGCCACAGGAGACTTTATACCAGGTTTTGGCAAACAGGCTTTGTACTTCCCAGAATATAAATCATCAGAAGTTATCTACAGATCTTCAGTTTCAGGCTTCTTTTGTGTGTTTATTTTTGTTGTTGTTCATTTTTCGTATTTGTTTTCACTTTCCTAGAAAGCTTTTTACTCCCTCAGTCCAGAGAGACTTATCCTGCTTATTATTATTGAAGTATGCTCAGAACATATATATAGTATGTATTTCTAGAATCTGTGCCAAAAGTGTTTAGCAAGCACAGGAAGAACTGCAACTTATACTTAATTTTGGGGAAAAAAAATTAACCATCAGTTTGCAAAATGTCAGCGATCATACTGGACTAAGGTCATTTCTGATACAGTATTGAAAAGGCTGAGCAAAAAGGAATATAATCCTGATACTGGAAATGAAAGAAGTCTTAACAGTGACCAAAAGTTCCAAGCACAAAAATACATACACAGTGTACACATAAGTGCATATAGGTGCACGTACAGTGTATATGTACATATATATATAAATACATGAGCAAGCATCTAATATTCTAGATATAAAGCTTACTCAGCATCCACATGATTATTAATGTAATGCAGGAATAGTTCACAGAATCAGGATGATACTAAAACATTTGTTTATACTAAAGCACAGAGAACAGGCATTTCCCATTCCTATTTCACTATCCAAATCCCTTCTTAGCACATTGAACATAAGAAATTAGTTTGTCTCAGAATTTTTCTTAATTCAGCTACAGTTCAGAAACAATATTAGGTCTTATTGATTATTTCTATTCAATAATTGTGAAAATACACAAACACAAGATGTGCAGCTAAAATGATGCATATACATCTACCAGCAATGAATAAGTTGATTTCTCTGCTTCACAGCAGCTCTCCCCACATATTTCTGGTGTTCTCCTTTTAAACTTACGGCTCAAATTATACATGATTAGTCAGAGTATCTAATGTAATTAACAGCTCAGAGTAGATAAAATAGTAGAAACTTTTAAAAGGCAGCGTTAGCTGTATTAGCAACCCCCTCATCTTCGTCTTCTTTTTTCGTACAAAGGGAAAATAAATTAATCTGGGACAGTTTAAACTGGGCTCCATGCAGCCTTGTTAAACTACTTGGTTTTGGCTGGCTGCAAGTATTTTCCTCTTCACTGACCTCTAATTAATGAAATCAAATAACCTCATCTGTTTTACCTGACTTCTTCTGAACCATCCTGAAATTCTGCCCTAATCATATTTCCTCTAAGCCTGTTAATGGAATAGCAGCTGAGAGCACTCTCCCCTTGCAAGAAGAGGGCTTCAGTGTCCATATAAGCATAGAAAGGGAGCAAACTTGGCTTGTGTCATTTCAGTGCTCACCTGGAGTATGATAAAAACACAGAACTCGAACAATCATTAAAGATCATGTAGTGCAACTTCTAGCACTGAGACAAGAAATACTCAAATAAATTGAGATTATCTAAGTATGCTATCAAGGCCATCTGTCTTTTAAATTCCAAGTAGCTGAACAAAATAGCAGTTTATTCAAATTCAGTTCTTTGTATCAATTCTGCAAATGTGTACGTACTTGTCATTAGATAATTTTTTTCAGTTCTTTGAATCATCTGAATCACCTGTGAAAGAAAAGCACAGTATCTAAATATCCAAAACACAGACTGAAAAAAAATAAAAATGTCAAAGGCTCTTGTTTTCTTTGCTTTGGTTTGTTAAAGGTGTTTAATGGAAAAGGATGAAATTGAAAAATTACCTATTGTATAATGGAAGCATGAAGTAATTGGAAGGATAATATGAAAAGTATGTAAAAAATGTTAAAAATTACAAAATAGTTATAATTCTATTAACACTTATAAATTGTGAAGTTACCATATTCTTTAAAAAGTCTCTGAGGATATCTGCTTACTGTACATGTAAAGAATAAATATAGACTATAGATCTCTAGGCTGACCTAGATTGATCGCTCCCTCTAGCCAACTCCATTGTGTTGACACATATCCAATCCCCATCTGTAGAGAAGAGAGATATGCCAAACTTGGCTTGTATTGAGCTCACAAAGAGATTACAGTTATTTTAATTTTTTACTCAGGAATAAAATTTAAAAAAAAAAAGGCATTTCAGTTCTTACTTCAAAATATTATATACAGTGAAAACAGTTTCAAACAGTTATTTGCAAAGACTATATCCACTGTTATGATTAGTAAACCTCAAACAATCCTTTTTAGAGAATATTATTAGGATTACAGAAGTTATTTACTCACATTCAGCCCTCAGGAATGCTAAAATTAATCATGTACATTTCTTTAAAATATTTTTCTGCAATGCTTAAGTCTTATTAAGTGCACCATGTTGACAGTGCTCATATGATCAGCAACTATCCAACATTTATTTTTTAATTTGCTGTTCTACACTAAGCACAAAATCGTATTTACTGCAAGTGACTCAAATCCCAGTCTGAACAACTGCCAACATTTCATCATGGTCTTTCTGAAGGCTGCCATCATTTATGCTAACCAAAGGCCTCAGGAACATTAATCTCCCTTACAGGACAGGGCCTTAGGAGATGCTTTCTCCTATGACTTCACAGCTGGGAAACTGTGATGCAGTGATGTAACATTAGAAGTTTCCACAAACATTTCTGGGTTTACATGAACTAAGATACACAGACGTTCACGCTTCAGGCAGAACTGAGCATATTTCCACAGGTCTGACAAAAAAGATCTGATGTGAAGATAACTTTATCTCTCCTGCAACAAAAATTTCAGTCTTCCTCCTAATCACTGAAGAGCTGCTTCACAAGTGGAGCGTGAGATATTTTAGCACACAGAAAAACATCACAGGTTTGCCAAATTTCATTCTCAGGAAGGATCTGTTCATATTTTTCCACTCTCTCGCCTTCCTGAAATTTTACCCAGAAACTCAAAGGGAATCAAAGCCTAAGAACCAAAAAGCTTATAGCTGAGAACCAAAGGGACTATGGGATGGCTGGCAGAGGCATGCATTTCTGCAACACCTGCCAGGCACACCAGTACACAGGCAATGACGTTGTTTGCTGTGCATTGGCCACTCTCTCCCATGGACTGTATCGCATACAGAAAAAATGATGCAGAGCAAAAAGTAAATACAAATAAACCGTTATAGCACTGATGATGTAGAGCTGCCAAAATGATGAAATTCAGGCACTTACCTTAGTGCGTAAATGGTATTCTTCAGGACTGTTTATATCTGGCCAAGCCAAGATATCTCATACAGGTATTTAAATCTAAGCTTGTTGCCCCAGGCTCTCTTTGCAGTCAATGAAGAGAAAGAAGCAGTTCCAGGGCATGATTCATCTCCTCCTAAGGCAGGTGTCCAAAATAGGTCAGATGAATCATGCCTTAAAAGCATCTGTTTCTTTCCACTGACAGCAAAGGGGCCAACATCAGGGAGCTCAAACACAAACTTCTACTATATAGGAGACTTCTGAAGTTGAGAGAGACGAGCCTACAAACAGGTTGAGATATCAGGGCTCCTCCTTGCCAGATTCAGCCTTCTCTAGCCTGTTCCCAGAACTGTATCTTTCTGTCTTTCCCTTCACAAAGAAACTGCTTTCGTACTCTTTTCTGAGGCACATATCACCTTGAACTTCACAAATTCCTTTCCAGTAGTGCTCCTCTTAGTATTCCCTCCTATCTCCCCAAGCACTCTCTCACACCTGTCAACCTTCTCCTGAGTGCATTTATCCCTTGCAGCTGCATTTCAACATCCCATCTGCTGTCTTGCTAGTGCCCATCTTAACCACTTCTCTGGCTAAAAGAGCCTGTAAACCCTACCCCACACTGCAACCTCAGGTGCTTTTATAAGCATTTATCCAATCTGTACATACTGAGGTGCATACGTTCATTTCGCATGGATTGCTAACCTATTGCCTTTGAAGGAAACAATCTGTAGAAGTAATAAAAAAAAATGGAAAAAAATAAAGTTTTCTGACTCTTTGGAAGGAAGAAATTTACATTTTTTTTCTCTCAAAAAGTCTTCTTCAGTATTTAATCACCCCACACTGTAACAATGAAAATACTGCAGCAGCATAATAATGGTAACAGTATAGTTCAACCACAATGAAAATAAAACATTGCAAGTATATAGAATCACATTTCATGAATGAAGAAACTGCATCTTTTTTTCCTTCCAACTGGGGACACAGTCTAAATGCTTCAGAGGAAAACAGAACAACAACAACAAAAAAGGGTTAACCATTTCACATAAATTAGAGTATATACTGCCATGCAACAAGCAGCAGCAGCAACACAGATAACTCCACATAAAGGGAGAAGAATTATATAATGAATTCTTAATTTAGTAAGAACTGATTATTTTCCTACAATATCGGAAGGAATAAATATGTTCTGAAGAATAAAACATGACAAGTTTTGGAAAAGAGGAATATCTGATAATTTTCCTTTTGATCTGAAATATTTTTTTTCATCACTACATAAAACCTTAAAAAGACCAATAAATGAAGGTAGAAATAAAACTATGAATACTAAAGCCTTAAAAAAAAAACAAAAAAAAACTCTGTAAAGTTTTTCCAGTTCCTGAATGCTAGCTATCATGTAAAAATGTATCTATAGCATATAAATTTTTCTGAGGTATTAAGCACTATCTTTCCAATCCCTAAATCTTCAACTCACTCACAAAAACATTGCATAACTTAAGGTTTAAACAGCAAAAAATAAATATATAATTCCTTGTATATCAAAAGTATTATTGAATGAAATTGAACTATTTGTTTACATTCAGATAGGTGTATTCCTGTATGATTACAACCTATTTTTTTGTTTGAGAAAGTATGTTTCAAAACCTTGAGTGGTTTGGGGACTAAGGAGAATACCCATCCTTTACTGGATGTGCCAGGGATTGGGACCACTAAGGTTAAGGAAAAGGCTGAGGTTCTCAATGTCTTCTTTACACCTGTCTTTAATAGTCAGACCAATTGTTCTCAGAGTACTCTGCCACCTGACCTGGAAGTCTGAGAGGGAGAACAGAATAAATCCCCCACAATTCAGATGGAGAGACCACACCATCTGGACTGTCACAAGTCCGTGGGGCTAGATGGAAGCTAGGGAGTTGGTGAAGATGATTGCCAAGCTGCTTTTCACCATCAGCATTCCTGGTCAACTGAGAAGGCTCAGAGGAGTGGAGGCTTGCCAGCTTGCTGACATGACTTCCACCTACAAGAAGGGTCGGAAGGAAGACCTAGGGAACTGCAGGTCTGTTAGCCTGATCTCAGTGCAAAGAAAGGTTATGTAGTAGATCAACATGAGTGATATCACACAGCATGTGTGGGACAACTTGGGGATCAGGACCAGACATCATGGTTTTACAAAGGGCAGGTCCTGCTTAACCAACGTCATCTCCCTCTGTGATGAAGTAACAAACCTGGTGGATGAGGGAAAGGCTGTTGATGTAGTCTACCTGGACTTCAGCAAAGCCTTTGGCACTGTCTCCCACAGTATTTTCCTGGAGAAGCTGGCAGTCAGTGGCTTGGACTGGTACACTCTTTGCTGGGTAAAAAACTGGCTGGAGGGCTGGGCCCGGAGAGTGGTGGTGAATAGAGTTAAATCCAGCTGGCAACTATACATGAGTAGTACTGTAGCCTGTTCCATTTAATATCTTTATTGATGACCTGGAAAGGGGAGGGAGTGAGTGCAACATCAATAAGTTTGCAGGTGACACCAAGTTGGGAGGAAATGTCAATCAGTCTGGGGATAGGAAGGCCCTACAGAAGTATCTAAGGTAGGCTGGATAGCTTGGCTGAGGCTGAGTATGAAGTTCAACAAGACCAAGTCAGTTGGTCACAACAAATCCAGTTGATGATAAAGGCTTGCACCAGAGTGACTGGGAGACTATGTAGGAGAAATGGATCTGGGGATATTGGCCAAACATAGCCAAACATGAGCTAGCAGTGTGTCTAGGTAGCCAAGAAGGCCAATGGCGTCCTGGCTTGTATCAGAAATTTTGTTTCCAGCAGGAGCCGGGTGGTGATCGTGCCCCTATACTCAGCTCTGATGAAGCCACATCTTGAGTACCGTATTCAGTTTTGGGCCTCTCACTACAAGATGTGCTGGAGTACATCCAGAGAAGGGCAACGAAGCTGGTGAGGGATCTGGAGCACAAGCTTTATGAGGAGTAGCTGAAGAAAGCAAAATTTTTTAATTTGGAGAAGAACCTCAGGGGAGACCTTATTGCTCTTTATAACCACCCGAAAGAAAGTTGTGACAAGGTGGAGATTGGCCTCTTCTCCAACATAAATAGCAACAGGACTAGAGGGAATGGCCTCAAGTTGCTCCAAAGGAGGTTCAGAATGGATATTAGGAAAAATTCCTTTCCAATAGAACAGTTGGGTGCTGAAGTAGGCTGCCTATGGAAGTGGTTGAGTCACTGTCTCTGAAAGTGTTCACGAAACATTTCGATGTTGTACTGAAGGAGATGGCTTAGTGGGGAAATATTGGTGGTAGTTGGACTATACGTTCTTGGAGGTCTTTTCCAACCTAAATGATGTGATGATTCTATAAATGAATTTTTCGTATTTTTAAATTTTATTTTATTTTATTTTATTTTTTTATTTACTGAAAGAAATGTGAGTATAAATGTAAGTATCAGACAGCAAAAATAATCTGCATTTGGATTCAGCATTCTTTTCTCCACTGAAGATGGAGAAGAAAGTGTTAGGTATATGAATGAAAGGATAATTTTAATAGAGCAAGAATGTTTGAGGGTGTCTTTATGGAGTATTTACTTTTATATTTTGACTGTCTCTGTACAGTTTTTGTTTGTTTTTTTTTTTTTAGTGCTCCTCACTGAGAGCATTGTGCTGCCAGTTGTTTGCATGATTAGTGCATTTGCACTTTTCAGGAGTGTCCAGGACACAGCTTGCTTGGTACTTTGGTACAGACTTCAGGCCAACCTACCCCCCTCCTTTATCTTTTCAGAAAGCAAGAGAAATGACCATTAAATTTATCATACTAATTTTAGACATAGAAATTATTGTACCCTGGAGTGTGTAATTCTCCTATGTTACTTTTTCCATGATTGTTTTCCAAACATGTCTGCTGGTAGTTTGTCCAGTTGAAACAGCTCCTGAATTGCTAGTTCATTCATGTGCATTATCTATTGTGTCCACACATGAGAGATAGCAAAGACATCTTCTCCTCCTCTTCAATTCTCTTTCAATTTACTCCATTTTTTTTTTCAGTGGCAAGCCAGAATGAAAGGCTTTTAATATTCTAAACTTAATGAGTAAATATTAGATACTGTTTTTCTATGAAAGCAACCTCTAACACAAGTAAGGTGAAGCTCAATTGGATAGCAGTCCTCAAAGCCTGACTCTTTTACATATTTTAGCCAGTGAAACTTAGTTCATATGGGATTAAAAAGAAAAAACAGAACAACAGCAACAAAAAACTATTCCAACAAACATCTTATTTAAATTAGTTTTATCCATCAGGTGAAGTTACCTGATATAATTAATGCCAAATTATCATAAATCCATGTTACAGTCAGCATCTTCTTTCACAATGTAGTGGAATAGAATCAGTTTGCAGATGATTTCAATGAAACAAGAGGAAAGAGAAGGTTCAGATTGTCCAAAAGTTTTGAGAAGATGATTCATCCATTTCTGCCAGATATCTGAGTTTCTAAGAGATTCTCATGTCTTAATAAATAGGCAATTGAACAACAAAGAATGAACTGGAAGGATATTACTTTGCAAGAGATTGCTTCTATCAGATTTGTTAAGATTGACATTTACAACAATATAATTCATGTATGGCTTGTGCAGCCACAAGAAAAAGTATATCAGGTTGCAGTTGATTTCAGTTGGCCAAATGCAGTCCTTGGAAATGAGAGTGTCTCAGTATCAACATACCAACTGATAAGTCTTTTAGCAAAATAATACTGTTAAGTGCTATCCAATGGCCACATGCCAATATGGTTATCCTGTCTCTAAGTAGCTAGCTGTCAGTTACATTTATCTGTCCAAAGGGAGTAGAAATAATGATATTCTGAGTTTGTTTTGATTGTCTTATTAAGTATCGTCTTAAGTACCAGCACCTAGCCAAGGAAATCAATATACCTTTCTTCAGACTTTTTAGCCTGGGCTTTCGGTTCATATATTAACACATATATTAACATTTTAATAACATGAAGAAAAGCACATAAGAGATATGTATCTTGTGGTGAATAAGTTTGTCTTTTAGATTTCTCCATCAGTACTTTAAGTCTGTACACATTTGCAAACCCTGACGTCATCAAACAACAAAGAATGCTTTCTGTGCTACGTCTTCTCACCCACTTGCCTCTCAGAATCTTTACTGAAGCCAAGCAACATCCAGTACATAATGCATTCAGCATTCAGTAAATAGAAATTACTTAAAATTCCTTGTACTGATTACAAATGGCATTGAGAATTGGGGTCACCACAAGCTACAGGGCAACAGAGGAGGGAAGAACAGAGTTTAGGATCCTTTATTTGATTTTTCTTGTTTTTCGGAATTTTTAAACAATATTTAAAGTCATTTTTTTCCTGACTTTTTCTTGCAGGCCCTGGAGCAAAGAACATATTAAGGACTATAACTGCATTTCTGGTATTTATATTTCTCCTAACTTCCTAATCAGTAATGAATTTAAGGCCTTAGGCAATTTAGTCCTTCCCAGCCTATCTATTATTTTCCAGTGTATCCTAAATCTATTGTGTTTCAGTTTGTTTGTTTGTTTTTATTGTTGTTTTGTTTTACCTATTATTTATCCAATCAAATAATTAAGCAAAAGTTTTCTTAATCTCTGCAATTTGCATAGTGGATTTTTGTTGACTGATTTACACAAGGCATTCTATGATTGTGCAATAGCAACTTGGAACCGAAGGGGTTATTTTCTGATGGTAAATATTTGCAACAATTGTTCTCATTTCTCATTTAAGCAAAAGATCCTCTGACCAGTCAATACATACTTGAAAATTTGTTAAGATAGACTGTTGCAGACTGAAAAACAGTGCTAGATACAGTGAGCACATGTGTGAAAACATATGTATGTGGATCTTCAGCTAGAGTCATTCATTCATCTGTTGTTATTCCAAAAATAATGGATTGGGTATAAAACGATAGACATTTCTGTCAGCTTTTATTTTCTGGAACAAGCCAGAACATAATTTTAGACTTCACTGAAAGACTTGTTTAAATACTTTCAACTTGTTGAGTTTCCCAAATTAAAATGTTCCCCCTTGTGCCTTTCTTTAAACATGCACTTGTTTTAGCTAAACTATAAAGAGAGGAGTAAATTTCAGATGAAAACAGAGTCCAAACTGCTCTTTGACTGGGAGATTTAATTCCTTTCCCTTCCACATTCAGTTCCTGAATGGGGCAGCCTGCTTGGCACTTCTAATACAAATGCTTGAACCATGTACAATTACTAATGAACATTTTATATATGAAAGGCTGACCTGGAACTGAGCAGAAACCTTGAGCTATCTACAACACAACTACACACATTTCCTGATGCAAATTATACTCTGCTTAAGCAAGATTTTACAACTGGACTAAGCCTTGTCAGTAAGATTCAATCTGCCAAACTCCAGCACCTAATTTGCTCTTAAATTTTAGCCAGTGATGTAGTTGTTTAAGGAAATAATTAAGTTCCCCATATTGCAACTGGAGAATGTGAAATGCTTCCAGAGGAATAGCATGGCTGTCTAACACAAATACACAGATTTGGGCAGAATTCAACCTCTGAAATATCTAAATCTTTCCACTTCTACCAAAATATTTTAGGACATTACATTTGCACACATTAGGAGTCTAAACCTGAAACCTATATTAAATAAAGATCCTCATCAGTAAGCTCTTTCGGAAGCAACACATACCTGCAATAGATTCTGACTTCCAACCTCTGATATAGCTATTAATTAAATATTTATTCACTTCTGTGATGCTAATGCATTCAATTATTGATGCATACTTGGGCAGAAAATTTAGAGAGGGGTATTCTGGTATTCATGAGAAACCTGGTGACAAGAGCCTTGTGTGAATGCTTCAATAAACTCGGGCGAAAATCAGTAGACAGGAAGGGAGAGAATAAACATTTGGTTATAAGTGTATATTCTAGAAGTTTTTTATCCACATTACATAAAGGTTAAGAGTAATATAAGCATTTATAAACATAAAAACCAAAACTACAGGAATAAGAAAGCAAATTAATGCACTAAAAGAGAATTGAATCAGAGATGTTTCACTCATGATTGCAATACAAAAATCCTTACTTTAAAAACATAATGAGAAGAGGTTTTGTTGGAAAGTGTTGAAGATATTTTAAATTAAACTATTAGGAAGAGGACAAAAATACATTTTCTACTTTGGATGAAACCTATCGTACTGTTCAGATGTCTTGGAAAAGCCAGAGGCAAGTAAGCACTGGAAATCTGTAACAGCATGTTATTGGCTCACAAAGAAGAGGATATTTTTCAAATACATTATTCATTATAACTACTCGGTAGACCAAGTAAAAGGGGCAAAACATGTATGGCAGTAGCAGTAAAATGTAAGTGTGGGTGTAAAAATGCAGGTAATGTCCCATAAAGATTTTGTTAAAATTATAAAAATGCCAAAACACAGGAAACTTTGCAAATTAATGCTTCCACTACAGATATTTTCTAGATAATAAAAAGGATGTTATTACATATTTAAGCCTTGTCATTTGTTCTTATTTTTCTTCCTATTTGGAGAAATCTTATCTATTCCTTGTTCTCAGAAAATATATGGAAAACTTTCTACATAAGAGAGCAATTACTCTTCTAAAATACATGCTACTGATGGATTAAAATCAGAATCATAAGGGACCTACAAGATCATGTAGTCCAGCCATCCTCCTATCACCATTTCTACCCACTAAGCTACTAAACCATATCTCGTAGCACCTCATCCAGACACCTCTTGAACACTGCCAGGGATGGCAACTCCACCACCTCGCCAGGCAGGCCATTCCAGCACCTGATCACTCTTTGAGACAAAAAGATTTTCCTTATATTTAATCTAAATCTCCCCTGGCACTTCTTGTGGCCATTTCCTCAGGTCCTATTTGTTGCCTAAGAGGTCAAGACTGAAGAAAAGCCCCTTGTTCTCTCCAGGCAAAATCTGGTGGAAGAAGTCAAAGTGACAACACAAAGTCCTCAAACATCTCATCTCTATTGAAGTATACCAGAAGCAGCCAAAAAATGACTTTCATTTACCTATAATAGCAACCATAAGGACAAACCAATGTTTGAAAGAGATGAGCAATGTTTCTTGCAAAATAAAATGAGGAATAAACACTAGACTCTGTCATTTACAGCTATATGACCTTTGATTATTACTGACAGCCTTTAAATGTCAGGGCAAATAAGCATTCACCTAACGTGTCCACATTTATGTCTTTCCCTGTGTATTTCCAGGCATACATGGAATAGCTTTATCATGCTTCTGCAGTGGGGAGAAAAGCTCAAGTTAGAGAGGTTAGAACTAAATTACGCATACAGCACAGCCACACATACCTTTGCTTTAACACAGTTTATAGCTCTATAATTTAGTTAACATAACAGGTGTGAAAGGAGATTAATTTCATCTTGTCAGGAAGAGACTATTTTAAGCAGTGAAGATGGTCAGATTAAAGTCAGAATTTCAGACAAGGGGATGAGGCAAGAATGACTTTGTTTGCATTTTGAAGCATTCAGTAAACAACCATTTCTGCTTCTAACATGAATTTGGTCTTTTTTTTTCTTCCTGCAGAGCCAGTATTACAAGAGAGATCAATATTCAAGGGGAAAAAAAACAAATAGAACTTCAAAATGAAAACTAGTTACAGCTTCAGGCTGCAGTTCAGCAAATGTAATTGGCTAAATATAGTTTTACTTTTTTTTATTAGAACGAACCTGAAAGTTTTGCAAATCTATCAAAGTAGCTGGAACTTTTGTTTTTGTTCGGTGGCAAATGATGATGGTATGTCAGTAAATAAATTAATGCTTCACTGTTGAGTGAAATAGATGGCTTTTAATGGAGCTGAGATGGAGTGGGAGAGTGTAGTGATTACGAACGAGGAGACTGAAAAATTGCAGGCTCCCAGAGTACAAAGGGTGGCTGTTAAAACCTATAGATAGTTCTAAAAATAGAGAAAAATTAGGAGATATTACTATAATGAGAAGAACCATAACTTATTGCCAGGTTGTAGTGAAATGAGGAAAAACACACCATCAGTCTTCTTCAAAATTTGTCTAAAAGGACGAGCAAGAAAGCGTATACTTGTAGACAGTTTTATCAACCTTGTCTTCCAAAAGTTACTTACCTGACTGCTCTGATGGACTTCTTGTATACCTGTAAAGGCACTTTATCCTCTAATGCTGTGAAAAACTAGACCAATTTTGCATAAACGCCTACTGTTAAAAAGCCATGTTTGAATGTTTGTCCAATGTGTAGTGTTTTTAAGTGTAAGATACAATATTTTAAAATATAAAATATTTTATGACATTTTATAAAATATATTTTATAAAATATATAAAATATAAAACATTTTATGACAGTATTTCATAATGATTGTTCATACACACTCACCATGCAGCGTAACATTATTTCTAGAATTAGTCATTCTCATATTCAATAACAAAATTATGGTGACAGCTCTATGAAGGCTGACTCCTATGCCTTTCTCTTTTCTTTACACATTAGTAACTGAACACCTGGTCTTAAAAACCTAAAATGGGATAGCTAGTTTCATTGATTACAATTAGCTGTATATATTAACTCAAGTATTTTATTTTCATATATATCATTTTTGACTAAAATTCACTTTGGTTAATCTTTGGACTACAGAAAAACTAACCAAAATTCTTAGATGTTAATTACTGGTAGAGTTCTAAAATGGCATAGGGTTTAGACATTTCTGATATGTTCTGGGGAAAAAAAAAATCAAATAAACAATTTTCTTCCTTTTTTGAGCGCAACAAGGAAGATTTTCATATTTCATGCTTCTGTAGCTTTTTGTTGTTGTTTTTAACTTGGGTATCACTGGCATAAACAAGGCTTTGTAGAACTTCTTTGTTCAGATGCAGATATTAAATACAGTATGTTAGCAAAAAGACATTCAAAATGCTGCAGTAGATTATGCAAAAAATATAATATTGTAAGGTAGGGAGATGGCCATTAATAGCAGATAGGAGAGTAATAATGTGTTTTTTTTTAATATATATTATGACAGTTTTCACTCCCCAAGATATTTTGATGCAAGGCATATGCTTACATATGTGAATGACTATCAAAGGTGATGGGTATGCCAAAAATCCCAATATCTGAATACAGTTATGTCATCTAAGATGTGTGACACCATTTTGAGTATCATGAAGTATCCTGCTTAACCTTAGCTATAACTCCATGAGGCAGAGTTTTCTAAATATGTTGTGTTACATTAGCCAGCAGAATTCAAGACATTATGTTTTGGCAAATGATTCCTGCCTGAAGTATTTAAGTTTCAAAATACAGAATTGAAATCAGCCTACAGATATTTCTGTTCTCTACTAATAGAACATACTGTACATCTGAGAAAATACTATTTATTTAGATGTCTGGAGATGTTATACCATAATTTGCACTCCATGATCCCCAGAGGATCCTTCCAACCCCTACAATTCTGTGATTCTTTAATAATTCTGAATAAAATCTCTCATAATGCTTTTTTGTTGTTGTTACTGCTATGGTGAGATTTTGTTGTTGTTTGTTTTGTTTTTGACAACAAATTGATTCTTGAAGCATCCTGCACAAAAAGACATTTTTTGCAGAGGTGGAGCTGGAATTTATCTTTACATTTATCCTTTCCAGTGTGATTGCAACTAGATTTGCCTAAACTGTGATCCCACTTACCCAATATTCTATATACTCAAAATTCAAGAACAACTGTCACAATAGATTTTACTTGTATATGTATATATAAAACAACCTGCAATAAAGAGGTTGATACATTCTTGAAAAGTTTTTTTAAAAAATGAGTTAATTGCTTAACCTTTTGACCTCCAGCAACTACAATCCATTGTCATTAACTTGTTCAACCAGTCCACATTAGCTTGTTTGCAAGCAAAATAAAAACAAATGGTGAGGTTAAGAAAGTGGGAAGAAACTAAACTGTTATTCACAGAAAACTTAGCACCATCTGCTAAGGTACATAAAATCTCAAAAAAAAAAAAAAATCACACACACACAAAAAAAACAAAGAACAACAGCAACAACAACAACAACAACAAAAAAACCATATAAACTAGCCAAGAATTAATTATGCAACAGAACTTTGTTTTATGTCTGTGAAATGCAATAGAAGATACAGGAGCTACATTTTTATTTGATGAAAAATTACGTTTTGACACGTTAAAGGTGTCAAATTCTGTAGGTGCAAATTCTTTCAAAACTTCTGGAAGTTGAAGCAACTTGTTTCAAAAGAAAAGATCAAACATCAATGCCCCTTCACCCAGGGATCAGTTGGTTACTCAAAGAAGAGATGCTAAAGCATAAAAAGTAATATTTTTGTAGCCTGTTTTCACTGAAGCAGGGCTTCACTGGAAAAGAAAGTCCAGGTTGGATGCATTTACATATGAGGCATGAAAAATCTGTATTTTGTTATACTTTTCATAGGAAGACTGCTATTCAGTGGTAGTGAGAGATTTCACTGTGTGCCAAATGACAGCCTTAATTGGGAAGACTATAGAAAGCCTACAGACTTTCAAAAAACAAGAAAAGTTAGTACATTAATCCAGTTAGTACCTAATCAGTCACAGGAACTAGATGTGGGGTCTTTATTTCCACATTAACCATCTTCACCTTTCATGCAGTGATTTCTTAGTCCACTATCCTACAATTTCCAGTTTCCAATTGCCCTTTCTGGGCATCAGTAGATACAGCCCATGGCTGTGCCTAGATATTTGGACAATATTTGCAGATCAAATATAATTTCTCCACTTTTTTCATGTAAAAATTTGAAAAATTGGATGAAATCCTTCATTCCAATAAGGCCCACTTACTCAGAAGCTGGAGCACATTTTGGCAGTGAAGCCTGTAACAAGTGACATAAACCAAAGGGGAAAAATTCATTTGGTATTTTTTGGAGAGGATAGGCAAAAACCTGGAAGAAATTGTGTGTCAAGGTCAAATTTTCCACCGCCTAGGGCCACAGAGCTGTTCTTCAGCATGAGAATAAAGCCAGTGTGGTCAAGACAGTTCAACTGGAAACTAACGGTTTTGAAACCAGTAATGACTGCCACCACATGCAATATGGATCTCTTTACAAGAGATGGTAAGTACCATCTGAATTTGAAAAGAGTGAGGTAAAAATAGAGAGAAATCATTTGTTTATGACATCCTTTCATGACAGTAATCAAAACTCAGATCTGTCTCCCTTGACCAAACAGATCTAGTTCTTCTGTTCCATTAGAAAGGAGTATAACTGAGCTACAGAAGTGATTAGCTGTATGGAAGAGCAACTCCATGGAAGAGAAGTATTCTGCAAGGGCACATGTTAACTTCTCACTATGTCCACTACTTTTCCACCTCTCTGCTCTTCAGAATAGATGGCAGATGCTCTCAATAAAGTGACTACTTTAGCACTATCACTTACATATAACTATCGTCAATATGCATAACTGTAGAAGGAAAACTTGGACAGTATGCCTCCATGTAGCACTTACATCAGCTCATAACTGTTAGTGTTACACAGAAACTGAATGGTCTCTTTGTGGCTAAACATATTGAAATCTACATTATGTCTTAATTCTCTCCCTATTATCTGTCTAATGCTCAGCAAGTACCCCAATTACAGAAAACGTAAAGTCCATTATATGTATTTGTTGAGTTTAGATCACTTCCAACATCAAACTTCAATACAGTTCCTTAGAAACATCTTCCAAATGCACATCCACCTTTACATGACTTTGCCATTGAGCTCACAGGAAGGTTTGTGAATCATGTCTTCTCATGAAGTACTTCAGAAAAAAAGTCCTTCTGCATTTCTTAAAATTTCTCTATGAATTATACAGTCTAACAGAGTGATCCTCATTTTTCAAGGCTAGACAGTGAAAGACTGGGTATGTATTTGGAACAAATTATGGCAGGCAGTATCACAGCACTTGTGTAAATAGGCAGAAAATGGTGCATGACATCCCCAAGCATTCAGCAATTGGCTGCAATTGCCAACTGTAGTATCCAACAGGGGGGCAAACTGGCATCCCTTCTAATGAATATCTGCAGGATATAGAAGAGTTGTGCTAATGGAAACCTCTGAAAACTCAATGTGACAACTGTCCAGTCAAGGGGCCTGTAGTAGCCAGGAAGTCACTTCTATAATCTTTCTATTTGTGAATCCAGGAGTTTTTAGTGAGAAAAATTCATCATCATAGAATCATAGAATGGTCTGGGTTGAAAAGGGCCACAATGATCATCTAGTTTCAGCCCCCATGCCATGGGCAGGGTCGCCGATCATTACACCAGGCTGCCCAAAGCCACATCCAGCCTGGCCTTGAAACTCAGGGATGGGGCATCCACAACCTCCCTGGGCAGCCTGTTCCACATAGAGATTGAGTTAGATTAGGTGTTTACGCTGAACTAAAGTTACATTTATGTAATTCTCATTTTTTATTCAGAAGTCTTCTGTTACTATTTTAGAGTGATTACCAAATAACTTATCTTCCCAAGGTTTTGATAAAAAGGGAGACAGTTAAAGTGAAAATCCTAACTGGCCCAAATTTGAGAAATAGATCCAAATTTGCCTCACAGTGATGAGCACTGTGTTCTACTCCAAATAGAGCTCTATATTTCTCAGCTATCAGAAGGGTCCCGAGTTTATCCAAATGTCTTTCTGGTACAGAAATAGTAGCCACCGTAGAGCACTGCTGTGGCAAGGTGTGTCTCATACCTATGTAACTGATCTGTAATAGCATAGCCATTGTGGTTCAAGAATAATTAGAACAAATTCCTAAACACAACAGTCAGTATGAAATCATGATTGCTTTTTGACATTTCTAGCTAAGAAACCACAAAAGTCTCTCAGAACTTAAAATATTCAGCATTGCCTTATCTAGCTGAGATAAATGCTTTTAGGAGAAAGCTGCAACATCTAAGGCTTCACTGAGATGTAAATCTGTGGTTAAAATTAAGGATAAGGGACAAAGTTTGCTGATATGATGGTACTGACAAAAGCTGTTGTGCTAGATCAGGTGATGCTGTCTCCTGAGTTCAGAATAGCCTACATCAGCCTTATAAGCGCTAAAGGAAATGAGGAATTTATGAGCCCTCTGCTTTCATCATAGCATGCCTGGATGCAGACACTCTCCCTGCCTGTATATAAGAACGGGAATGACTGCCAAGCATGTTCAGAAACAAGGAAAAGAGACAGTCTCAAGGATGCAACGCGGCAGTGTTATCAAAAAACAGACTGCAAAGGAGTTAGGATTGTAATTATGAGTGTCCAGAAATAACATAAAGAGGTTCATTTCTATTTGTGGCCACCTCAGGAAAGGTCTGATTGCTTCAGCGCCTGGATTTCAGCACTTTTTGTGCTGCAGTAGAAGAGCAGATCTCACAGCAGTAAGAGATATATTGCCCAGGATGCTGCATAAAGTGATTAGGCATGTACAAGCCAGATGCCTTACTAAAGCATCAGCAGATATGCATGACTGGTAGAGATAAGGTAGGTTTCACAGCACATTTCCTCCCACTACTGGATCTGCCCATCTTTTGCTGATGTAAAGAAAATATTCTCAGCCCTAACCCAGCTTGTTAACCTCAGTACTCATTCACACTGTATGGCTCAAGAAAGATGATGAGAAGGCCTACTCTCTGATTCAGCAGGAAATACACAAAAACCATCACAGCTCTAGAGAAAGGAGCCCAGTGTTTGATACTGTGCTTTACCACAAGGAGAACACTTCCAGGCACAAAGGCTGTGGGTATGAACTTGCTGCCTCTGATTCCTCCTCCAGGGACAACTTATGTTGATCTGTCTGAGTCCCAAGGTTTTACTTTGTTCCCTGCTGGATGATGAGATTCAGGTCATCTGTGAGAGACCTACAGCCCCCTGCTCTACAGCAATCTTATGAGTCATCTTGTTTTTAATATTCATGCCTCCTGCATATCCTTCTGAGGAAGAAACTCCTGAATGCAGACTCACCACCCCACATCCCAGCAACTTTGAGGAACAGGCCTTTGTTAAGAAAACAAAAGAGTACAGAATACGCTGTATAAAGGACTGGAGATGAGAGGCGGAGGAAGAAGAGAGGTATCTTCCCATAATTTTCTGTCTCAGACAGTCTGCCAACAGTCAAAGCAAATTCTCTGGAAACAGTTCAGCTTCCTGCACTGTTGAATAGGCCTGAACGTACTGTGTTCCTACTGTCTCTCTTTTGACTCAAGAATTATTGGGTATAAAACAGTGACATTTTGCCCAAATGTGATTTACTTTAAGGTACTGCAGAAGGTGGTGTGCCTTCATTCACCTCCAGCTTTCATTAGAAAAATGAGATCAAAAACTGCAGTCACATGAGTTAACATACTCCAGCACACTCTCAAAGGATGCTCAGCAACACTGAAAGTCACTGATGAGAGAAAACACTTGGATCTGTGGAGTATTTTACCCTTTGATCCTCCTCTACAAGACCCAGATCCTCTAAGACAGATTTGTACCTGGCTGCCTTTGAAATCAAAGGTTAGGCAGCTGGCCCCCGTTTGCAAACCTCAGTCACTTTGGTGTCTCAGCATTGAATAGAAACATTATCTGGTCACTGACTTTTTAATTTCTTCTAAATTGACAAAGAATATGTTTTTAGGCATTGCCTTTGGTTAGAAAGTTTCCCTATATAATAAACGTTATAGGGTTGGTTGATGAAGAAGAAAGTACCCTACAGATCCTCCAGACATAGAGTAGTTAACCAGAGAAAAGGAGATTTGCCCTGAATGAATCGTACTGAAAATTGCTTACAAGGAAAATAAAGAGTAAGCCTGGACTCTTAGATGTTCTGTTTCAGAATAGTTGCCTTGGATATCCACAGTTAGTTTATTGGACCTCTGAAAAGTCCTTGACAGAATTTCAGAATTATATAGTGGCTTTTATTGCCCTTAGGTTAAGTAACTGGTGTGACAAGAGCCAAATGCTTCCCAAAATTGAAGGGGTGCTCACAGCACACATGCCTTTCCTTTATAGCCTTAATCTGTCAGCAAGGCAATCACATTCAAAACGAACTGATTCTTCTTTAAGTGCAATAAATTTAGGGGTTGAGCAATCCACTATCTGTTTTGTTTTTTTTTTCTCTTTGAAATTTATCATCATATAATAATTATCATCCTTTCAGTGAAAACAGTAGGAATGAGAATTTTTCTGAGCTTCCACATGTGATTCCACAAAGCCTTTACTTAAACTCTTCAAGACTGAGTCCTATGGCACAAACATTTAATAAAACAAATATTTCTTAGTACGAGTAGTTATTTCCAGAAGAAAAGCTACGGTGAGAATCTATCTAATGGCACAAGTAACGTGAGATTGACACCATTTCTTTGACGCTTTTTGTGTATCACTGGCTTTCCCAAAACATTTCTCTCAACTGGCTTCTTAGCATTGTGATGAAGCACTTACTGATTATGAGTGATCTCATCAGCACTAAAAACCTCCTTGAGATTGTATCACCTTTGAAACTCTTCTATCAATAGCCAAGGATCACATGGCAATTATCAAAGGCATCAGAGGTGGTTCAGACTATGCTGCTGCTTATTTTAGGTAGTTTTGATATACTGCATCCTTCCCTGGGTGCAGATGACCCAAATCTATTCTAAACAGTTTCACATTTAATATCTGTGACCTATGTAAGACTCATTCATAATGCAAAATAGAGTATTTCTTATATATGCTTATATATAGCATATATATTCCAAGAGAGAACTATCTCATTAACAACACCAATTGAAATTTGAGCAGTGCATAGCGTTTGCTTTTCTTTTAACTTCTGTATAAGGACCCTTATTCTCAGCTACACTGTTCAATTGTTGGACTGATATGTTAACAGAATTGCCCCTCCAGTTCCTCACTCATTACCTTCTACTCCCATCAGTGCCACAGTTCTAGTAATTCACTCCCACTCAGCTGCTTTGCAGGCAGCAGAGAAAGCAACAGCGCCGCACAACCCTGAGTATGTGCTCAGGCAGGTGTGCACATCCCAGTTCCTGGTGCTTTGGCCCATCATGCTGCCTCCGGCACTAGACACACACACAGGCCCACTGCATGACAAAACATGATGGTAGGACCCAGCCAGCTACATCATGTGACAACTACAGGGATTAAAAAAAGATTAAATCTCTTCCAAAGTAAGCACTGAATGCACTCTGTCTTCTATCTGCGTCTTCATTGACTGTATGACATATTTGTTTCACAGCTCAAGGTGGAAAAGCTGAACCATATGCTTTGTGACCATTAGTAAGCCCATAGCACTTGTCCGAAGGAACATGAGATCTAACACATTTCTCCCAAGTAACCTCATTTACATTCCTGCACTGTGTATGGGAAAATGACTGATAAATAAAACACCTTTCTACAAGAACAAAGTCATCTGGAATTGACATTCTTTGCCCAGCATTGGACACAAGGAGTGAGGAGATTGCATAGGAAGGAGCTTGTAGAAAGTCACCATGGCAGCAAACCATTTTGAACAATTTAATGACCTCCTGCCCTACACATTCTTCTTCTCACAGATGGATCTCCTTCATAGTCCCCAAACTGATGTCTTTGCATTAGCAAACTGAAGAACCTCTGCTCTGTCATCAGGCACTCTTATAATAGTAGGAACACTTAAAGGATGGATAAATACTGCAGAAGAGCTATGGTGCACTACTCTATAACTGTTATTTGTTTTTTGAATCTTCTCCCCAGGGGAAATAAGCACACTCCACAGTATGACAACAACATCACACCATTATATTCAAAGCACAAAAAAGATACCGAAGAAAAACACAATACAAAGGATGACCTTTATGCACTATTATCTGCAGTACAGTATAATTAATTTTATCTGCTTTGTGCAAATGAAATGGAGTTTTGCAAAATACATAAATGAATAAATAAATAAATGGGAACCAGCAGAAGCCTATTCTAAAGAATCCCTCTCTTATTCATGTTGTGAAGCTGTACACATGGGGCAAAAAATGCAAGACGAACACTAGAAACCCCCTGTCTGAGCTTTGAAGTGTTCAGCTGTTCACTTTCAAGTGCAACAAAGAGTATTTCAGCTTCAGATGCCAAGAATACCTTCCAGCGAGCAGGACTTGATTCCACCTGTCATATAGCATCAGACACTTCTTGTGAAATGAATGTGAGAGCATCCTACTGATGTACTTCATGCTTTTAGATGCAAGCTAAAAGTTTCTGGTCCAGGGTGGATCATGCTGCATTGCCTGCCAGGGTAAGGACTAGCATGGTTAATGTGTGGGTTATATGTCTGGGTTGCAATGCAACAGACTGGGAAGTCAAAGTAAGAAACTCCTGAAAAGGTTTCAAGTTCCAAACATACAACCAAATTAATTCAAACAACTATTCCAACTAATAAGTTTTTAAACAAGGCACAACATTAATGGTTCTCAACATTAAGTTCCAACCCCCTCCTGCAGGCACGGTTGTCAACCATTACATCAGACACTAAATCAGGATGACCAGGGCCTCACCCAGCCTGGCCTTGAACACTGACACCTCCAGGAATGGGGTATTTGCCACCAAATGGTTACAAAATTTAAAAAAAAAAAAATTTTTTTGTACCCCATCAAAAATATACATAACTTTTCTTTTGTACCAAATATGCAAGTTCAGTATTAACTTTCTTTTCATATGACACTTATTTTACTTACAAAAGTGAAAACTAAAGTTTCCTAAAGACATTGCTCACTTCCAAATGTCATTTTAATTCTTTTTAATAGTGTTAACAGGCCTAACTGAGGTTAATTATCACATTCCTTTTACTTTTCCATGTAAAGAGTTAAAATACTATGAAATTCGAGTACTAACGTGCTCTAAACAATCCTTAGTTACAAAAGAATAATTTTTTTATACAGTACTTCATAGAGGTAGTTCACACAGTGCTAATTATACACACTGAGTTCCTCTGAAAATTTTGGGTATCCAGCTTTTGGGATTGTCTGTACATAGGTCAATTGTCCCTGTCAATATCTAATTTGCACTAATCTTTTAATTACATGGAGCACTAGATTAATTTGTCCAATAACTAGGACATATTGTACTAAGATTTAAGCTTTGCAAAGCTGACATTACTGAAGTACCAAACGGAAGAGTACACGTCAGTGAGACAGGTAATTGCACAAACAATTTATTTTTAAATGGTCACAATTTTTTTCATTTTCAATTTAAAAAACAAGTAAATTTTAAGAACATAGAAAGATTTCTACTCCTCCATTGCCACAGACTGTGAAAAATTCTAAAGACAGGAATGCCATAGTGAGCCATTAAACAAGCACTGCAATCACCCGTTACTTTATAAAAAGTCTTCATTTTTTTTTTTTATTTAGAAATCATGAAAGTTCATTGAAATTAAAAATTTTTAATAAGTAAATAAATAAAATTAGTCTTTGCGATTGTGATGAAAACCTGAAAATATCACATATGGGAACTGTTGAGTCACAGCCTGAACTCCTGATTGATCACCTGGGGAAAGGACCAGGTCAGCCCACAGAGCACAGATGAAGACAACTCACACATGCAACAAGAAGGGGTGGAGCCTGGCTGCATCTCTCTTAGACTTCATTTAAGGGCTGACTGGGAGCGGGGAAGGATTTTTTTTTTTGGAGATTCTTCCCTGGTGGAGCTTTCCCCTGAAAATCTGGAATTTTCTGGTACAGGTAGACAATCTTTTTCCATTACCTTATAGCACCTTTCTATTGTGCTAATCCTCACGTTATATCAATCTGCCCAATTGTTACGCACCACGTGAAAAAGAAGTGGGGGGAAGTTACAAAAAAATAGGAAGAGTTGTGAAAATAATATGCTTACAACAAATTTTCTTTTTTGTGTGTTTGTTCTGGCACTTTGGTTTGCTTCTGAGTTTTATTTTTTTGTGGGTTATTTGTTGTTGTTGCTGCTGTTTTGAAACTGACTTTAATTTTTTTTTTTTAAACACAGAATATGAAAAATAATTCTGGGGTATTTTTTATTGCTTATAAATCTATAAACATTTAAGCACTGTGTATTTATGACTTCCCTTACTTCTGAACCAAGGGTTCAGAAACATCCCTTAACTTTGAACTGATCTGTACTAAGTACTTCAAAATGACCTGTTTCAGACCATATTTTGGTATTTTGAATATTCATTGCTCTTATTGAAGTTTCTATAATCTTTTTCTATACACCAAAAAATTAAGGTGTTACCAAAGACACTTATTTCCTCAAGAAAAGGTCCACTACTGTTGAGTTTACTCCAAAAATTGCCCTAGGAATTCCTGAATGCTGCAGATTAGTTTAGAGGCTCAAGTCTTCTACGGGAAATTGATGATGCTAAGTGTCACCCCTTCCCAATGACTTTGTGCAACTGTGTATCTGTAGAATGACTCATCTATTTTTCTTGATGTTAAAATCTATTGAGAATTCCCATATTCTTGCAAGAATAAACATTGGTTTATCCTTCAAAGTCATCTTAGAGATTACAGTAAGAATTTCAAAGGATAAAAGATATTAACGTAAGCAAAGTAAGAAAAATCCAGTCAAACTTAAATATGAAGCTTTTAATGAGTTTACAAGTCATAAAAGGACTACGTGGTTAAACAATTTTAAATTTGAAAAACATGTTATACTCTGCATAGGAATATACGTGGAACGTTCTCTCACAATGGAGATACACTGATATGAATAAACTCTATAAATAGGTCTCAGCTGTATTTTAGAACTTTTGTTTTGCTACTTCAAGTTTTTATTTTGCATTCCTTTAAATGAACCTATTGGTGAAAAAAGTGACAGCATTATGTGTACAGACACAAAGGTGACTGCCTAATTAAAGAGCACTGCTACAAGAAGCAAATTAGCACTACATCTCTTCAGGAAAAGTCACAAAAATTATTAATCTGTTAACAAAATAGTACATAGGTTGCTTCAGAAGTAATGTCTCCTATTTATTTCCATGGAAACTGAAACAGATACAAAGAGCAATAGCACTTTGAGCAAACTCTCAGCTACAAAACACACATTTTCAGTATGGCCACCACCATTGGCTGTGCATTTTCCCCAGCAATGACCAAGAGCCTGTGTGCCATGCTCAACAAAACCTGCACTCCTCAAAGTGGGCCACTGCCACTATCACCACTACTGATACACGTTACTATACTTGCATCTACCAGTATCCAGAAACATGCAGCAAGCATCAATGCATGTCAATGGGTGCCATTTTTCCTACATATGGGAATTTAATTCTTATTTACTTCATATGCGCCTCTGTATCAGATGCCGATCTGTCAGGCTGCCACTCTGCTGCCATCTGCTGTATGGCAAAAAAAGTAACAGTATTGGTGGGAAGGTTCAGCCTCCACTGCCATACCAACATCCACCTTTGATGTTGCAGCCCAGCATAATTAAGTATGGCATTTGGAGCAGCCCTTCTGGAAGTTAAAAGAAGCAGCTTACAAAAAAGTGCATTTCAACTTAGTGTCGTCTCAAAAGCAAACTTACTTGTGAAGCCAACTTTTACATTATCTGGTTCTAAAACGCTATGAAGCAAATGAGGACTTATTTAAAAGGGATTCTTTAGTTCTTTTGCCATCAACAACATGTTGTATATTTGACAGATTCCATTAGTTTATAGTTTGGTTTCATTTCTACTGAACCAAGAAAATACTAATATATTTTGATTTTAAACATCAGTTTTTGTTTTTACCAGTAGATGTTTCTCATGGCTAGTCAGCATTGAGGGTGATTTACCTATTGATTATTGAATTTTACCCAGCATAATAATTTGCCATTGATGTTTATTCTGTTAGGGGGTAAAACTAAGGCACTATATTTCCTGGATGGGAAAGAGACAATGAGATAGAAGTCTATTCAAAAAATACCACATTTTTTCCTGAAATGTGCACTTGCACTGCCTTCATATGTACTGTTCAATTATTAAAAAAAAAATCCAACCTGAATTCACAGTAGCACTTATCAGTTTTAATACATTTGAACACATCTTTATTTATTCACGAATCTCTGGATGTGAAAAAACTGAACTTAATTTTAATTGGAAGCTCAGGCTAAATAGAATTGATTTACAGCAAGTTCTGCAATCTGTCCATTTCCCTTTGAACAATGTGATCTTTACACTGCTGTTTTCAAGGCCGGACTGAGCTTCATAACTCTAGAATAGCCAAATAACAGATCAACAAGGTAATAGCCACATTAGGTTACAGTAAATATACTTGTTAAAATTAGAGTGAAAAGGTATTTAACTAATACACTGCAGAAATAAATCTTTGCAGTGCCACACTGCTTTCTAATGAAACATTTCCACAGAAGATCTTATTTATTAGTACTTTAAGAATATCTTGCTATAATTCACTGTTCACATGACTGTCACAAAGATTACTATGAATAAAATCCTATTTTTATTAGCTTTCAAACTGCTTCCTAAAAACTTTAAATGTACAGTGACTGAAACAGATATTAGTATTATGATACCAGCAGCATCTCTATCCTTGTCATCCCTCAGAAGATACTAAAATTGCTAATTATCTATGGAGTTGAAAGGGACTTAGACCACTTGCTAAGTGTCTGTATACCTCTTCAAATGCAGGCTGTGGAAATGGCGTTGGAGATGAGAGCAAATTTCATAGTATGTAGTAATTTGGATAACAAGGAGCCTTATGACAATTACTGCTATTCTCTGCAGACAACTGCACCTTGACTCACCAGTGGGATGTTACTACCATGGCAGCACTGAATACAAGTACAAGAGTAATGTAAAATATAGTTATAATATTAAAATGTTGGAAAATCATTTCAGGTGGTTTTTCTCCTATTCCTTACATCCTGTAGAGCTAAGATTCTGCATCTTTTCAGAGTGATATTGATCTATGTAATCTACTAACAGTTACTCTGAAATTCTTTTCATATTTAAGTCATTTGCCAATATATTCAATAAATTTATGCGCTTTTTTTTTTTTTAAGGGCTTTACTAATTTAGTGCTGAAAAGTAACTATGCAGCACACAACCCTGTATTTATTCCAGACTAAATATTCTGTTTAACTTCAAATGGTGAAGTGATTCTGAAAAGGGAGAGAAAATTTCATCAATTAAAAAAAAAAATCAAAAAAATAAAGTCCAATTTGGGGAATTACACACTTAAATTGTCTTGGCAACTTAGTCTTTTTTATTAGGTCATTCAGCCTCCAAACTAGTCCCCTGTTTTAGAAAGGAATGGATGTTTAGAAGCAGTCTTTCACTTTCATTCTATAGAACTCATATTCAGTCTTGACTCTTTGAGGTACCTAATTTAATTACCACTTCGACACCCTTTTTTACCAACATCTCATTAGAGACTTAAAAAAAAAAAAAAAAAAAAAAAAAAAAAAAAAAAAAAAAAAAAAAAAAAAAAAAAAAACAGCACGAGGATACAAATTATCTACCCATATTCCTGAGATAGGATGAAAACTTCCCAGTGACATGATGAAGGAACATCCAGACTTTCCTGTAAGATTGTCTTGTCCCATTGTTTTACAAATATATCATATTTCAGAGCAAAGTAGTCATTGAGCTTTTCAGTAAAATGCTGTTTGGGGATTTACTGTTCTCCAAATGACTAGAGACCCTCTCCTTTGTTTAGTCTCTTTCCATCACCCTACTGGCATAATAATTAGAAGCTCCATCTGCAAATTCATATCTCTGGTCTTTATTTCAGGTAGATAATTTGGCCATGCAAAAAACAGGCAGAAAGCCTTCTGTGCTTACTTTGCTTTGGGCTGTTCAATAAAGGTTTGATAGATTGTGCCTTCCAACCACTCACTGGACAAATACCTGAGAAAATCTGTGCTCTATATGATTAAAGTTTTTCTCTCTTAGAAAGAAACTGGAAAATGGATTTCATAAAATATGGAAAATATGAAGACCCAAAGCCCCATTTTCAACAAATACTGGCAAGTTTGAAGAGGAAGACCTGAACGGGGATAACCATAACAAGGCCAAAAACATGTCTAGCTTTCTATCATGTCTTGATGGCTCATATCAAAGGTTTTATTCTTAAAATAAAATCATCTCACTGTGCTATAATCTGATTATCATGGGCCATTGAGTCTTTTCTATGCACCAAAAAAGAGTAGCAAAACAGAGCATCAGGTGAAAGGACAGTTAAACCCACTTAAACATTAAGTGTTCCCAAAGGTAAAAGGGAACATGGCAGATGTTTAGTAGTCCAGAAGCCTTGCTAGGCTTATTTCACTTACATAATGTGAATGAAATGCTTTTCAGTTGAAGGAAATTGAAATTTTTCAAGAGAAAAGAAGAAATTAATAATACTACTGAGAAGTGCATAGATTGAGAAGGAAAATAATTCAGTCTCTGGAAATCACAATTATTTAGGATGACATCTGATGGAACTTTCACAGCTTTTTATCATTGCCTTTAGACTTCATATTTCCAAACTGCAGAGTAATATTGTTTGTACTCATGCTCACCTTTTGTGTTTGCGACTAATCAGCTGAACTTTTCCCCGTTAAACAAAGGAGCAAAATATCCTCAAAAATGGCATTCTGAGTAACAAATCTTGGTAACAGATGCCAGCTATTTCCAAGCCTTTGTATCTCTTGCTGCTAATATTTCTGAATTTTCTGAACATGAAGCAGATTCAATTTCTTCCCTGTAGCCCTTTTTTTTTTTTCAGCACGAAATTGCTCTGTAACTGTGGTAGATATTTCTGAGTTGAAGTACTGCTGAAGATGAGACTATAGTATTTTTATAGATGTATTAGGATTTCCAGCCTCCATCCTAATCTATCCTTTGATCTGTTCTTGTATTTGAGAAGTATATATATATAAAAAAAAAAAAACAAAACTTATTTTCACTTGGGTTTTGCATCATCCTATCTAAAGAAAGATTTTAGCTTTCATCCTATGGAGAACATGTAGTGTTGATTAAAAAAAGTCTTTGTTAACAGAACAGGGAGACAATCTGGGCAAGGGCTGTCATTAAATTCATCATCCTTTACACATAGTGTTAAAAATACTGGGAGAATAAGGCCTCTCTTTAACCAAAACAAGCAATCAAAAAATGCATTAAGGAAAACTTCAAGAACAGGAAGCTATCAAATAGAGAGTAGAGGGTCTGAACAGAATTTTAGGGGATTTTTTTCTTCTATGTCACTGCATGCAATGGCCTTGAAGAAAAGCTACACTACACTTCCTATACAGGGCAGCCAGAGCTTCAGTGAACAAAGCATAAATTTAAGTTTTTTGATTCCAGTTTTCATAAATTTATTTAAGAATAAAAATAAAGAATGGAGAAGGAGAATGGTGAACATATTAGGAGGCAGAAAGGAGAAAAAGCTTATGTGCAGCGGTGACAGCAGAATGAGTTCAAAAAAAGAAAACCCATTTTAATTCTTCTTCCTGCCTTAGCCCAGATGTCTGCATCATCAGATTTTAGTCCAACGTCCTGCACCAAGACACATTTTCTGTTGGAAAGCTAATTTACAACTCTCATTTAAGAACTTCCCTCCTTTGGCAGGAATTATATAACACAGAACTGAATCAGAAACTGCTTCTTCTGCAGATAGTAGTCAGGTTCAGGAAGCTGAAAGAAAAAGAGTAGGATATGAAATAGTCCCCACTAGGAAGTAAGAAGATGGGAGAAAACAAGGGAGAGCAGGCTGACAAGATATTGCTTTGTGGTACACTTCTATGTATGTTATGTATTTTCAAACATATACGTGCATGGGCCATTATTCTTTTTCCTGTTTTTTTGTTTTAACCACTAGCAAATATTATGGGAAAGACAAATTGCAAAAGCATTTCTTTTTTGAAAGCATCAGAAACTGATGATTACTAATCAATATTTTTGTAATAAAATTATGAATTACTGCATTACTTTTATTCTTCCTGAGGGTTGCAGGAAAAACCACACACAAACAGCCTAGCAACTACACTGATGTGTGTTACGGCCATAAAACAATTTAGTCTGCCGAAGTATACTTACATCTGAAAGATACAGTTTAATTAATGACCAACAAAACAAGCTGATCAAAATGAGAGAAATGACTTTTCTGTATTTTAGGTGAATTCATTTTGAAATAAGACTAATATCTAAAAATCACAAAAGGGAGAAAACATTCTGCCTGGATAAATAGATGAAATCATTCATCGTTTTTAGGCCCCAGTTGTGAAAAAGGTGACTTCATTCCAAAAAAAAAAAAAAGAGGCTAAAATTGGCAGATAAAAAAATCATCTTTCAGGAGAAAGAAAAGAGCCCTAATTTAGGCTTCTAAATTAGATTGTCCCTTTATGAGTAAGCAGGAAAGATTACTATGAGACTAAGCAGAAAAGGGCCTGGAAAAACACGCACACCTTCACTGCAGGAAGAACCTTAAAGGCAGTAGGTAGCTCATGATTTCTGCTCTTCTAAAAGAACCTATGGTTCTGGAACTCAAGGAAGTGATCATGAATTCTTAACATGTGGAAACAGATGTGAGTGAGTAAACAGCAAACTTGGTAGTGAAAACGAAAGATGCATTTCCTGTAAGTTTCTGAAAATTTTGGGGAAAACGAAGTATAAAATATTGGTCTCAAAATGACTACCAGCTCTAGGGCTTTTTTTTTTTTTTTTTCTAAATTCAGTTATGAATGGGTCTGTTCCTAAAATGTATTTTTACAACAAAAGTAAAATTGAGAAATGCTTAGCAGCACCTCTGTAGTTTATTTCCTACCTACATGGAGGCAAGAAAAGGCTTAGAGCCAGGGTTTGCCAGAGTAAGTAGAAAGTTTGAGAAGTCTAAATCTGTCTTAAGGAAAAATAAAACCCTAGCAAATGGTGGGCTTGCTGGTAGCAACATTGTACTGGAACTCATCTGTTGAGCTATAATTTATTAAAAAAAAAAAAAAAAAAAAAAAAAAACCAGAACAAAACAACAACAACAACAAAAAAAAGAACAGAAGAAGAGAGGAAGAGAGGCAGAAAAGAAAGGCAAAACTCTGGATGCTTTCCATTTTTCGAAGTTAAGATCCAAATGTAACATCAAGATGATGCTAATATTATACAAGCTTGCTGCACTGCACCAAACTCACAGAACATACTGCACTACTTAAAACACTGCCACTCTTTACAGCAGGCTGAAATAAAAGAGCTTCCTAAGTTATTTCTAGCATTAAGCTGTTCATCAGACAGAGAAGGCATTCATTTAATCATCTTCAAAGAGTGTAACGTACCTCTGTTATCCACTCACTGATATGTATCTAACATTACAGTGGCATATAATGCTAAAATCCACAGTCATTTGCTTTTCCCCCATTCCCTTGTACAGAAGCTTCCTTTTGTAAGAAAAAGAAATTCTTTACCTTCATCAGTCCCACCAGGCCCACAAGGGCTTTCTATTACAGAGGAACATGCAGTTTTACAGCAAGACACAGGATCGTTTGAGCAATAAATAGGATAAACGTTACATTACAATGCAATAAGAGCAGCAACAAAAGTTGAAATGCTTACAACTTTTATACAGGTAAGGCATTGACTTCTGCTTAATTCTAGATTACAGCATTACTAATAGAACATGGGGATAAATCTCTGCACAGGAGTACAGCAGGAACTTGCAACATTTGCCTCTCCCAGCAGTCTAAATTTTATTGATCATGTAAACTCTAGAATCTAATTTTCAAAACCTAGTACAACATACTAAGGATAGAGGATATCAGGCAAGTGTATGACACATGCCATGTACACACCCTTCACTGAACCTTCAGATCAGTACAGCTTGCAATCTCTCTGCTCAGTTGTGTGTTAAAATTCCACTTGCATCCTCCTTAGCCTTAATGGGGAATATACACAGCTCATCAGGAATATTTTGCGCCTAGAATGGCTGATACCAAAAATACCCAAAGACCTTGGCTAGATTATCATCTGTTGGGCACCAACAGATAACATCCATGCATTTACAAGTGTTCATTCACGTGATTAAATTGTTACTGTTTCTGATACATTTTCTTCTAGTTCTGTGCACCTTTGTTTTGGTAAGGAAGAGCATCATCTTCAAGACACAAGAAAAGATTCACAAGGCAATTTCAGGGCCTGCCTCATTTTATTTATAAGTAAAAATAAGCAAAGCCAACCTCCTAGGAGGTTGAGCAGTGATTGTTTACACATAGGTAGTAGAAGAGTTTGACATGTAACATCTAAGGGTTTTGCAATGACAAGGAACTATAGAAATAATCAGATAATTTTAGGTGGTATGCTGTGGTCCACGCTGAAGAAAAAGGTGCAAACATCCCTAAAGTCTCTGTCAGTCAAAGCTGAGGTATACAGCTCGGGCACACTGAGTTTTTATAGAGATATATCTTCTCATAATATTCTGTTTTAGGTAGACCTGTAAGAACTGTTGTGTTTTTTTTCCTTTAAAAAAAAACCAAACACTTCCACTTCCCTGTTTTACTCAGAAGCAACCAAGAGTGTGTCAAGAATCACAGACGCCCTAAGGGAGAGTACTGCAGCCCATGGCAGATTTGCTTGAAGCACTGATTTTTCCACAGACTATCATAAATCTCCATTTCGAGGTATAAAACTGATGACAGATGCTGGGCCAGATCGCTCTCCCTCAGGTGCACTGGGGCAAGTGCCAGGGTTAGACAATTTTGTGCAAGAAACTGGACGAGGAGCATGACCTAATTCCAGCACATGTACACTTCCTGTGCCAGAAGTACCTCCAGTGGTATTACTAGCTGTGTCCCAGATGGCCTTTTTCTCTTCTCATTTTGATACAAAAACACTACTCAGTACCAACACTCTCCTATTGAGTCTCACTCAGTAGTTTAACTGGCTCTGTGACTTCTACTGGATGCTTCTCAATCAGGAAACCTTAATCACAAATAAACTAAAATGACTTAAATAGAACTAATGAGATTATTATGTCTAAGCTGAATTTGTTTCTTAAGGTTTTCCTCAACTAAAGATAATAAAGGCCTTTCTTCCTTTAATGGTACACTAAATTTTGCTGCTTACAATTCCTTGTGATAAAATGTACATGAACACTGAAAGGATGCTTCCACAGCAATGAACTTGCGCTGATGAAAGCTCTTTGAGCAGTGAGGGAAAAGGAGATGTACTGATGAGCTGAACATACAGTACAACAGTGAAAAGGAAATGTAGATAAGACATAGAAAGCTGGGATATTAAAATTGGAGGGAAGGGAAAACAGGTGAGGAATATGAAAATACCATGCCACAGTGGTGATGAGGAATCTGCATACCTTAAATACTTGTAATTCACTATGCAAAGGAGAGGAGAAATAAGTAAAAATAAATTACATATCCACAGGCAGGATATTTTTATATTTAAAACCATCTGTCTTACAAGAGTTCAGGTCGCATCACTCAGTTAGATAATTATAAGCCCTTCCAAAGACCCAGTTTTAGTAGAAAATGCTAACTTCATATGAGTTCCTGGCCTGAAATATCTGTAGGCTTTGCTGAGGCAGGATGGAGAGAGAATGGATGCTGCCAAAAATCCTTTGGACATTTCTGTTCCCTAAGGGAAGGTAGGGTTGCACAACTGTAAGGCTACCCAAGCCACTGGGACCACAGCAGCCTCAGGATTCATGAGTCAAAATGTCACAGAGGAAACAGGAAATGACAACCCAGACCAGGTGTACATACTGGCATTTACTTAAGTACAAGTGAGATAAGAGTCTTACCCTGCTGAATTACTTCAAGCACCCATTCCCTTGCTCCTGCAAGTGCTCAGATCATGAGTTATTGCAGGGATGTCACTGCTGGCCCAGAACTGTCAGGCAGCAAGTCAAGTGAGTTCCAGCTGTGTAACTGCTCTCTGTGACCACCCTTGGTTTTTACAAGACAAGGCACCTGGGTGTCCTTTGGCATTCATCTCCACACAGCTTTTTGTCGAGACCAGGATCACTTTCAGGATCTTTCTTCTAGCCAAAATGTTTTCCTATCCTTTGAAGCTCTCTTCTTCTCTTTTAGACTAATTCTTTATGGTTTTCCTTTTCTGATTTGCTTTTGTTTTTCTTTTTTCCAGAAACCATCCTCACTAGCATCAGCCCTCCTTTCCAGTATCTCATGCCCCCAACTTTCTCAATCTAAATTGTCTATGTGCAGAAGCAAAGCATGTGAGCAGTTACCTCACTTCTGTTTTTGGCTCATGTCTCTCTAAATTGGAGAGGTGTTGCTTTTGTTTAGTCCAGGTGTTATTAAAGTTTACAAGCAACCAATACTGGTTGCAGGTAGCAAGCAGTAGGCTTCTGCTTGGTAGTTCAAATGTTCAGCAAAACATCCACACCCACACATGTATGCATTCTTGGCATCCACAGTTTCCATCATCTTCTAACATGCATCAGCTACCCTATCTCACATCAGACATTGCAACCTAAAAACTTGAAACAGAAGAAAAAAAATACAGATGCTGTGCAGCTACAATCAGATGAAGAACCCTGGAGATTCCACACTGTCTGGTCAAATATAACAAAGAAAGACCTGGATGCACGTCCTCTGGAACTTTCCTCTGGATGGAAGACACAGAGATATGATTCAAGCTTCAAGGATGGATGCAACATCATGTAGCATACAGCCAAAGGAATCTTCTTGTGCTGCCTGTGCCTTAAAATAATCATTCAGATGTTATGGAAAAGAACAGTGATATAAAGTCTTACATCCAGAGATCCAGAGCAGAGATCCAAAGTTAGTTGAGAAAAATACACTGCCCATCAGCAACTGCCTTTTACTTCCAGGACCTCTTGGCATGGGAAACAGAATATAGCTGACAGAAATTAGTTTTCAGATGCCTGGGGAATTTTATAGTCAAAGAGAGCAGAATTCATGCTGCTCTTCCAGGGTTAGGGAGTAGATGAGCAACATTTCCACAGTGCAGTTTATTGCACTGGCTTCTGAAATCTGCTTGAGACACATCTAGATTTTGACATCCTTCTTTTGGGGCCAGCCTGTTCTGTTTCAGACAGATTCCTCTAATGCCCTCAGTACTATCATTAAAAAGTCTCAGCCACAAAGTCAGCGATTGATGTGATCAAACAAGGCATCCATATGACTTGCTGGATGTAATAGTGTTATACACTCCTCACTTTAACACAGATGCCAAAACAAGTCTGGCTTTCTTATTAGAGATAACATGGGAGAGACATGCAGCAGGCAGTTAGGTTACAGAGGCTAGGACAGTAATAGGAGTTTGCTACCTATTATGATACAAGAACAGATAGTGGCATTGAGGAAGATAAAAGGAGCATTCAAGATTCAAAAAGGCCGTGAAAGAAAGGATTTTCTGTTTGGAAATAAAAGTTAAAATTCTTGCTGATTCGTATTTTCTGTTTTTAAAAGACTTTGAAATGCTAAAATAATGTTTCAGTCAGTATTCATAGTCATCCTTCCCAGATGCATACTGCAATCAAACCTGGAGATAAAACAGTTCATGCTCAATCCTTTTCCAAAGAAAGGCAGCACTATTACGCTACTGGAATCTGCCAGGTCTTCTTCTGGAGGCTTGTCATTTTAACATCTTCCTAATTACAAAGTGGGCATTCAGGTCAGTGAGCTCTATCAATCTTCTCAGAGAAGAATGAACATTAATTAGATACTTACACTTGATTATGCAGCTTAAAGACTGCCCAAATGTGTCCTGCTGCAAAAAGATTTTCATCACCCAACCCAGACGCTCAGTCAAGGAGCTGAAATATAAACCAGACTATTTCTGAATGTTAACTAGCATCACAAAATGTTCCATTAATGTAAATGACATAATCTTTTAAAGTGTCAATGCAAAGCAAACAAGAATTAAATTTCCTTTTATCTTCAAGCTAGAATTTTTTGTTGCTTGACCCAAAAGTAACTTAACAATTATGCAGTTCTTCAGCAGGAAGCAAATCCTTGTATTCTGAAAAGACAATGGACAAAGTTGTTGCCCATTACAGATAATGCTGCATGTTGATACAGGAAAATACTGAATATTGATAATCTGCTGAGAACTGGTCTATAGAATATTACAAAAGCAAATTCAACATCAAAAGCCCTGCTATGCTACATTCAGTTCAGAAACTATTACACGGCTGATAGTCTATGGATCTTGAAGTACCACTACAGGCCAAATGGTAGAGATCACAATGTGATCATATCCTCTAAGTAACAGCCATCTGAGTTTACTCAATTTTGCAATATAAAAAAACACAGAAATTGCATTAGGTCTCACACTGGTGATGCAAGTGCATACTATCCAGATATGTAACACAGGACAGACTAATTCTGACAAAGTTCTTAATCCAGAGGAATTACCTTGATTTTTTTTCAATCTCAAGAAGGAATGGAATTGTTCATTCCATAGCAACTATACAACACATAATCCATGCTTGTTTAATTGCTAGGCTTAAACCACATAATGCAAGTCTAACCAAACCATTTTTCTTTCCTTAAAGGTGATTTCAAGGGATCTCTGATCCAACTGAAGGTCAGGTGGAATAATGGATACAGAAACTTTTCCATTCCTGACACGGTATCTGCAAAGAGAAGGTATGGGCCAATAATCTTTTTCTTTTTTTTTTTTTTGTAGCTTTTGAAGTCAATAAGGCAGAATACACAGGAATCTGGACAAGGAATATACTTCTTTTTCAAATGACAAAGACACCAAGTTGTGTATAATTTTGAAGATATGTATGTGTTTCTTGAGGAGGTATAAAAGCACACAGAGGAAAGAGGGAAGAGAATGAAATTTTAAAATCTCAGTTTTACAGTCTCATCACCTTTATTTTATTTTTTGAAATGTATATGTTCAGGTTCTTCAGTTTCATTCAAACAGACTGGGAAGTTTATGCACTAATGATTGCTGAGAACTGAATGGAAATTCCTACACAAGAGGCAGGAGAATTGTCAAGCCAGAATAGAGAGTTCTGCATGTTCAACTTGTGGTTAATGACAACCAACTGCACAAATTGGCACTTGATAATTAATTCATCCAGTAATAGATGATATCAAGGAAAGCTTAAGCATTTATTCCTGGGCACATGCAAGAGACACAGGCAGAAAACACAGCTGAATCTACTACTTGCATTATGCTGGTAGTTCTAAAATACTCTAATATGGTTGTTGTTGTGTTGTTGTGTTGTGTACCCAATGCTGAAACCTTTGCTTTTGTATCCCCTTGACAAATTAGTTCAGGGTTAATTTAGGGTCACCTGTATCTGTTATGATTATGTCCTCCACCTGCAGCATAAAATAATCAAAGCTAGATGAATGTTTTGAAAAGAAGGCAAGTAGCAGGAATCCAGACTACCCAATTCCCTTTTATGTTTTATATCACTACTTAATATTACAACAGAGATACAAAAGCTGCTGATACAGTCAGAGTCCTTAAAAATTCCCAGGAAAAGCCAATCTTGGTTTTTCATTGCATCGGTAAGTTGGATACCAAATCTTGCTTCGTGTAATGAGGAAGCCTCACTTTCCTTCCACAAGATTTGTGATTACTTCAATGACCTCCCTAACATCAGTATCCTGGGATACTGAATCAGATACTCTAAGACAGAATGCAAGGGGTTATGTCACAAGGAAAAATATTCATTATTGTACATAGATACCTGTATAGCATTCTTGACTGCCTGACAGCAGGCTGTAAAGTAATTTAAAATTAAAAAATACTTTCAAATTACATCTAACAGTTCATAACAAAAATAAAGGCAAGAAGCCGGCAGCAGAATAAGTGTGTGAATGAATTTTCTTTTTATCTTTTCCCTTGTATGATTATTCTGTTTACCCTGAAAAAAAGTTTTATTAGTCATCTTAGTATTGACAGTTTGTATTTTATGTTCATACAACAACCTATATTCTCCTAGTCTCTAAAAAAGGACTCTTAAATAAAACTGAAGACCGAAATAACAAGTATTGTAACAGAAAATCATAATCCATTATTGACAGAAATCCAAAATATTAGAATATATATTTAGTGAGTTTACATGTGTATGCTTGTATACATGCATACCTATATGTAATACTGAAATAAGATTAAAATTGATTCAGGCATTGATCTACAACTTTATCTAGCACTTGCATTGGTCTTCATTCCACTATAATCTGCTGTTGTTTTGGCTTCAGCAACTCATCTTCTGGTGTTGGCAAGAAAATAAATTATTTGAATTGGTGGAATTGATTGCAACTGGAAGCAGAGTCAGTCCTCACAAAGCTGTGTCAGTCTATCCCAGGGGTTACTGTAGTACAGACAATCTGAGGTCTTAGACTGGAAAAATAACAAAGATAAGAGATAAGGCTGAAAAAGATCACTGGGGGAAAAAGGAAAAGAGCAATACTTTCAGTGGCAGTCTAGGTAAATTTGAAGACTGCATCTCATGCTCATACAAATTTAAGAAGACAAGGCAAGACTGTTGCATACTTTGGTGCCCAAGACAGCATCTAGGTGAATCTAGGTGAATTTCAAGCACATCCAGGGAACAAAATACCATCATTTCAGCCAGTTCAGGCCTGTCGTTAGACCAGTCAATAACATCAACTTCTTGCACAAAGGTAACTCCAGAAAAAGCTCAGCTCTGCAGTAGGTTGGTGGTAAAACTCTTTTACCAGATATTTGTACTGTTGCAATGAAAGGCATGGATTCCACAGTCAGTCTCTTTCTATTACTGCCTGAATCCCTATGCTGATAATTTATTAGGTCTCTCTGTTTGAAAAACTACAGGTGGTAATAGAATCTGCAGAAATGTAAGACACGTTCACAGTTTGATTTGGTGGAGTTCATAAAATATAATTACTGTGTGGCCATATGAACACGGTATTATGAAGGTGTGAATCCTGATTTTATGAACTCTCTTTTTATATCTTTGTAAAACTATGGCTTAATATTTCAACTGCAAGCATGGCCTGATATATCTACTATAATTTTATTTCCATTTTCATATGAAATCTGAGACAGTGGTGACAATATTAACAAATAGAAACGCTTGTAAACAGAAGACTTCCATGAAAACACCATCAAAGAAGATAGATAAGAAAAGTGAAGCCTGGCAGATTACAAGAAAGAGCTAATTACAAGAGAAGAAATATCAATAAGCTAACAATATCCCCCAGTAGACTAAACTAAAAAAAGAAAAAAAATGGAGGCTGTATTTTTTAAAATGGACATTCCTTTATCTTGAAGGAAATGATGAAGAAAAAGTCAGACTATGTGAAAGAAAGGATGTGATTTAAGTATACTAATTACAGAATCCGATCTTGCATCTATGCTTCCTTTGTTTTGAGTGAAAGCTTGAATTGTTTACCGGATAAGAGCAGTTGCTTCAAACGCCCCGTTAAACTATAGGCAAATCCAAATCCATGTGGTACTGGCCCTGACAGCGTGCTCACAAGATCTGGGCATAGCCAGTTAACGCTGATCGTTGCACAACCGAAGCAGCCTCATTTTGAAGCATTAGCAAACCAAGAAAAAAAAAAAATTTTTTTTAATCAAGAAAAAGACAAGAAAGAAACTGAATACTAGAGCATATCCAGACTAAAAGAAGATTAAAGGAAAGTGTGGTTTCATTTGTAGCATGCAGTGTGGCAGGAAGACATCCACTCAGACCATACTTCCTGGGAGATAAAATAACTAGGGTTGTTTTGTACTATGGTGTATAATTTGATGTTTATATTTTGTTATTTGTGGCCATTTGTTTGGAGTACAATGCTTCAAACAAGGTCTCAGAATATTTCCCACTTGTTATTTTTACTTTGCTTTTTGCTGAGGGATTGGTAGTAGCCTCACACGAGGAAACAAGACACGAGTAATTGTCACTTCTGTATTCTTTTGAAATGCACTTTGTTATTCAGTATATTTGTCATCCTCATCTCTTAGCTTTAGGATTTCCAGGTGTGAGTACCTATCCTAAATCATACTGTTTGCCCTACAGACCCATGAAACAGTGAAACTGCTTATGACAAGTTATTTGTGATAGCAGACAAAGTATCATCAGGAACACAAGTAATCAAATCCAGCAAAAAAGGTTGACTCAATCAGCCAGCAATCAAGACCTGACTGAGGAACACTACTTCACAGGAAGCAGCCTTCATCCAGAAGATAGTCTCCCTTCAGGGGCTAGGCCTTAAATGAGCCAGGGCAGGAGGGGGGGCTCTTTCCAGTCAAGTGGGAAGCACATGCAAATTGTTTGCACCTGTGCTTCTTGGGCCAGTCATCCCCCTTTACCAGGGCTCAATCATCAGTTCAGGCCGTGACCTAACTGTTCCCCTACATGTACAAACTCTGATGTTCACAGTGTCTCAGATTATCCTGAACTGTTTTGAATATGAAACATGAATCAGAGAACTGATTTGTCTTTTTATTGAACCAAACTCTTAAAAACAATAACAAACCACCAAAAAAATGGAGATCCTCAATGAAAGAAATATAAAAATTCCAATAAGAAAATCAAGTAATTAATAAATTCATCTCAATTAATTGTGCCTGAAAAGATCAAGTCAAAGGTACTGTTTTCTCAAAAGAAAAAGTAAATTTTAGCATTCTGCTTAAGAAATGTTTTCTCGTGATTCTCTTATGTGGTCAGGGAAAACAGTTCATGTTGTTTCAGTACGATAGCAGTTAAAAAGAAAACACACAACTGTGTAAATCGTCATGAAATAGCAGCCAGATCTGGTATCTCAGCCCTGCACATTTGCCTTCTGTTTTAATCTATTTTTTGAAAATGTTCATCTCTAACTCTGTTGTTGTTGATTTAATATGCAATTCTCACTTGGACAAGCAGCTGGGAATATATTGCATACTATATATAAGTGAAGGCTAATGCTCTTGAAAGGCCCAGGCTCTTATAAATGATTTACCAAGTCTAAATCAATAGAGCAATCACATATGAACTCTGGACATATCCTTTTCCTGACGCAGGTTTGGCTTGTGGGTGAAACAATTTAAGTCAATGAAATAAGGCCAGATCAGATGATCTAATAGTCAATTTGAGCCTGTCCTGTAACTTCCCCTAGAAGCACAGAAAACCTGGATATACTACCAAGTGAATTCAATGTTAGGAGCTGTATTTTCTTCATTATCTAACAGAATTCAGGTAAAGAACTGAAGTGCGTATTTAAAGTAGTAGTTTAACTCAATGGCTGCAGAGATACTTTCCTGAAGGTGATGAAGAATACTTAGACATCATCTGGACAATTCACTCTGGAAGCAAAGAATGACAATTCTGTAAAATATTTTACTCTTTAAAGTCATACCTCTAAGCAAAATCATCCAACTAGTGGTCATATCCATAACCTGGAAGAGAGGGCAGAGACATAATAAAGAGCAGGAGCATCAGTAAGGACTCACAGGGAACTAAAAAGATGCTGGAGCCTAGAGTAGGCAGGGGCTTTTCAGCTACAACAGCATCAACTTGAGAGATTTCAAGCCTGCCATCTAGATAATGAAATCCACTTGCTGTTTTTCACTAGATCAAGAGAGACAGGCATAGGTGGGCAAAAAACTGCCTTTGGAAATAAACTTCATTAGGAAATTCTGTCTTCTCAGAGCATGCTAGAGTCATCAGGAAGTTAGCCACAAACTGTCAGTTCTGAGGTTATTAGAGGATTCTCCTGGTGGGGAGAAAAGGGTTTTTCTGGGCTTCCATAATGTCCAAACAAACAAAGCCACACATAAAACAAACTAATTCCTCTGAAGTCCCAGACTGAGGAAGAAAGAAACTCTAGTTGTTGAGAATGGTATGTTACTACATTAACTTCCATAGAATGCCTTAGGTTGGAAAGGACCTCAAAGATCATCAGGTTCCTACCCTCCCACCACAGGCAGGGTTGCCAACCGCTAGATCAAGTACTAGGTCAGAGTAGCCATCATCTAAACTGGCATTGAACATCTCCAGGGATGGGGCATCCACAGCCTCTCTGGACAACGTTCCAGCACCTCAGCAACCTTCCAGTGAAAAGTATACCTGATATCTAATCTAAATCTTCCCTCCTTAGCTTAAAACCATTCCCCCTTTTTTCCCCCTTGTTCTATAACTATTTACCCATGTAAAATGTTGATTTCTCTCCTGTTTATAATCTCCCTTTAAATACTTGAAAGTCATAATGAGGTCTTCCCACAGCTTTCTCTTTTCCAGACAGAACGAGCCTAGTTCCTTCAGTCTGTCTTCATAGGAGAGGTACTCAAGTCTTCAGATCATCTTCATGGCCCTCCTCTGGACCCTTTCCAAAAGCTCAACATCCTTTCTGCATTGGAGCCCCAGGCCTGGATACAGTACCCCAGATGGGGCCTCACAAGTATAGATTATAGAGGGACAATCATGGAACAATCATCTCCCTGGCCCTGCTGGCCACCTCTCTTCTGATGCAGTCCAGGATACCAATGGCCTTCCAGACTGCAAGTGCACACTGCTAGCTCATGTTAGTTTTTCATCTACCAGGATCCCAGGAGTAACTCCATCCCAGCTATCTTGCTTGCAGTAAAATTAAATATCCTGGAAATCCACAGTGTTTCTTCAGCAACACAGTTCAGACGAAACCTTTGTGCATAGCACTAGAACTTGCCAAATTCTCATGGCACACCTGCTCTACTAAATTACCAAAGTTGCTGGGCACTCTCACTGCTTATTTCCTACGTCCTCAGATTAAGCCTCCATTTACTATCCCCTCCAAAAAAAAATCTTTGTCACCTTTCTGGAGACACTTCACTCCATGAAGTACAGACAGCACCAAAAGACGTTATTAAAAAGCACCACAAGGTGTGATTTTATCTTGAGTTTTGTACACTCATGAGTTTTGGCACTGGGTTCCATGCATCCAAACCCTGCTCGGATGGGTAGCAATGCATTCCCCATGCAAGGACCCTGAGGAAAAGAAAGTCCAGGTGCCCTATTGTTAACAGACATAAATGATGTGGAGAAGCTAATTCAAATAAAGTGGATAATGAACCATACCAAAACCCCTAGTTTCTCTTTTTAGCTGTACATGTATCCTTAGTGTATTAAAAAGTCATATAGACTTTTTATATAGTCATATATATATTAAAACGTCAATATTTTGAGGATGCAGACCCTCCAGTACAGACAGAATAGGGAAGGAAGGTAGTATTTTGCCTCATAACAAAGGGGACACCATGACAGAAGAAGAAGATTAAATTCAGTTCTGCACCACAAGAAACAAGTCGAAACTCTTTCAATATGCTGCCAAACTATGTGGGAGGGTTGAGAAACTTGTACGCAAACAGATTTGACTGGAGAGAAACTGATATCTTCTTGAAAATGTTTTTTTGCTTGGTTCTCATTTTGCTTGTTTAATGCACCAGATGTAACCAAAGTGGGCAGACCTGGACTGAAGTTATTTAAGACTCCTGCTGAAACAGCTAGTTAGGGTTCCAAATACACTGCAATAGTCTTGATAAGACTAAGTAAGTCTTCAAAATCTAGGGTATCCTCAATAGTCAGAGATACTCAGTTGGTGACAATGGCCCCTGTAGAGAGGTATCTCTCATGGTGTTTTTTCTTCTTTTCTGCTTCCCCATCCTTCGTATTGAGCACATCAAGAGACCTACATTTGCAGCTTTCAGACTATTAAATTATTTAAATGCATAGTCTTCAAGACAGAAAGGAGCTGATCTGGTTTCTGTAAAGATAAATTTTTTTAAATCATCTTTTCTTTGAGAATAAAATCAAATTATACACAAACTAGATCAGATTAGAGAAAGTCTGTTGCTTGAAGTTCCTTATCTGTTCTTTTCTCATTACATTCAGTGAGAGTGGGTAGACTCACAAAAATGCTGTTTGTAACTGTGAGCCTCACACATGCATGGGGATCAAATTCTGATCCAGTAAAAGTTTGGCTAATTCCAACAATAATACTCATAATCTTCACCTGACTAAAGCAGAGGATTTAACAGAAAAATCAAGCAAACTGATATGTGTGTATAAGTGTATTAACAGTTCCTGTTAAGTCTAAGTGATCCTCTTATGAGTCTGTAAGCTATAATGTATTCACAGTAGACAAGAGTTATTGCACAGCAATTCAGGTGTAGTTCTTCTTGACAGCAGAACAGAGATAGTGTTTGTCAGCAGTATCAGGGTATTCAACTTCTTTCAGACACTGTATAGCTGTTCAGAAGGTGCCATGGTGGTCTGATGTGATAGAAGCTCACATCAGACCAAAGTAGCTCAGAGCCAGAAGAGTTTGTCAGAAAGGAACTCGAGAAGCCTCCTTGTCCAGTTCCCAGCACAACAGCAATAGTAGCTACACCTCCACTCTGCATTACGTGAGGACAGTCCAGGTTTCAGGGAGACAAAGTTTATTTTATCTGAGCACCTGAGAGAGTCCCAAGCAATAGGTGAACAGCCTCAGGCACCAGGGTGTGCATAACTTTGTGTGCAGGAGTTCTCTGCCTTTTCTGACTGCTTCAGTTAATATGATAAAAGGTAATTAAATATCATTAAATAGTCACTTCTATAACTGCAGAAGATGTGTGCATGTCTCAATCCTACCATTCCATTCTCTTACATGGATGGGGTTATATCAAGATATTTTGCAGTCTAGTGGAAACACAGCATGGGAAATTTGTAAATGTTCAACAAGATATTTCCTGCCACTGGAACAGAAAGCACAAAAATTTTAAACAAAAAAGAGCTTCTCCTTGTTCTTTTGATAGGAAACTTCGCCCTTTCAAGAAGTAAAAATCAGAGTAAGAGGTGTTAGATTGCCTCTTAGTTAAGAGGCAGTTTATAAGCCATCTCAAAGAACTTGTAAATCAAAAATTTCACAGCCAAATCATTGTTACATTGCTATTCTAGAGAACCATTTACCACTTTTTTATCTTTGTCCATCCTCTCTGCTCTCTGTTTTCCTGGTTTCTTTTACATCTTTTAAACTTTCTGATTAACTAGACAGGCATTTAAGTAATGCATAAGGTAGAAAAAATAAATATGAAATAATTGGAACACAATTCTTTTAGCTCCTTTAATTATTGTTATCTTCTCGTAGTTTATAAGCTGTTTCTAGCTCTCTAGTAATTGTTTTCTTCCAGACACTAATTTTTATCATTTTTTCATTAATGTATCGAAACTATGTATTTTACATTTTATGAAAGCCTTTCTGAAAATTAAAACTATGTTTAATCCAGTGGTTTTTTTCATAATATCTTTCAGTCAAAATAAGTTCAAATATGTAACATTGTAAGAGTCAGACAGGGAGGTTTATATTAGTTACTAGGAGAAGTTTTTCACTCAGAAGTGGTGATGCACTGAAACAGGTTTCCCAAGGAGGCTGTGGATGCCCCATCCTTGAGGCATTGAAGACCAGGCTGGATGTGGCTCTGGGCAGCCTGGTCTGCTGGTTGGCAACCCCGCACATAGCAGGGGGGTGGAAATTCGATGATCATCGTGGTCCTTTTCAACCCAGACCATTCTATGATTCTATTATTTACACATAAATTCACATACAAAAACGTCACTATTTTCACATCTATTTTTCTGGTGTTATATATCTAGTTAGAAAACATTTTATGTCCATGGATCTAAGACCATTCTAAACTATAAGAAAAACCTCCACCACAGTGAAAATCTGTGTGGAACATGGGACAACAGACTTCTAACTCTTACTCAGCTAGTTTAAATATCATTTGATAATGCAAGGAGCTTTCAATATTTTTCACAGAGGGGGACAAAATACCGTAAATTGTCACAAGAAAGAAAAAATTTAATTACATTCATATGCTTACCGAAGGTCAGCTGAGAGCTTTAGGATACTGGAGTCTGGCAGAGACAAATTAGTGATTAAGTAAACGGTCAATGGTATTTGAGTATAATTCATCTTCTGAAATCTTTCACACGATTATCAACCCCACATCTGCAAGAAGTTCACATACTCCACTTAATTCACATATGAATAGTGCTCATGACTGCTGTTTGTGGAGAAGTTAAACAGGTGTTGGATAGCTAACCACCTCTAAATTGGGGGTGAGGAAGAGGAGAAGATGAGGAAAGAGAAGAAATTCAACGCATGAACGACAGAAAGATGGGAAAGGGATAAATGCTTGAAATGTCACTTGGTTATATTCTGAGAAGTCATGAGAAGCTGATAATAACTCATAACTACGTCCAGGCTAAATTACTAATTGGCTGTAGGATGTACCTTTTCTAGGTCTTAAGAACTGGGAAAACCAGATAATCATAAGATAAATTCAGGTGGTGGAATAAAATGTTCAGTTATCTCAGCTACCACATTATTTACTTGAATTCCTCTTTCGTGTATACATACATACATCCTGACAGCACAGGTTCTGCTTCTTAGGCCCTTACCTCAGTGTAACATTCATTTGAATGCCATGGTAAAATTCTTTGAATTTCTGCTCACAAGAGAAGGGAAGGGAAACAGCACAAACCTGTGTAATTCTAATATCAAGCATCTCAAACACTGAAAAAGTTATGCAACAGGAGTCAAATTAATGTCAGATTTCTTAATTTGAAGTCACTCACGGAATTTTGTTACAATTACCTATAGAAACCAGAGCAGTTATATAGAATATCATCAAGTTCCTGTAAATCTGAAGAAATACGCTACCATTATAACGATCACACCAGTCCATTCCAAAACACCTAAAAATTAAAAATGCACCTCAGAAAATATCTTTTTTTTTTCACAAATTGGGCAAGTAACTTGTATAAACATTTATGTTTGCACAAAAGCATTTTCAGCAAATAGCCCCAGTTTCCTCAAAACAGTTTGTACAATGTGAGGCAGAAAATTGGATTATTTTTTCTCATGAATGAAATGCTACATATAACACTGTTTGCAGCCCTTATTAAATTCTGCCTGTGGGATGAAAGCTCACAGTGCTAAGGAGTCACACTGGATGTCCAGTGTCACCCAGCATGCACTTAAGCCAAGCCTTGGGAAAATTAAAAGGTGTTGATGCAGTGAGTAGACAGCTGAATTATTCTGAGTATAAGGGAAGAATAAGGTGATTTATCTCAGAGAGAGATTGAAAGAATATTTGATCTCTACTGGTTTCCTTTGGAGCACCTTCATTTAGTTGATGCCTAAATGCTGACTATAATTACCTGCATTAGTATGAACAAAATTCAGTATATACAGAATGTACTCCCTTCAGAAACCCTGACACACAGACTGGCAGACTTCTAACTGCATTAATTATTTTAAAAATATCTTTAAAATATATTTCAAAAGTGAAAGACAACAAGTCACGCTTTCTTTCTGTAAATGCTGTGGTCAGATACTCCCATAAAAACAATTTTCTCTCATAACCTCCAAGTAAGCAAATATATAGCAAATACATTCATACAAGAAAATCAAGTGGCATGATGTAATGATTCAGTTTTCTCATTTTAATGGTCAGATCATTCACTGCCTTTGTCTAGTGATTATACATTGAAGCCATTAAACTTCAGAGCTTCTTCCTATCTGCTCCTGCTTGCTGTCTTATCTGATCTAAAAAGTGCTCCCAGCCACAGTCCCCAGGGCTTTGGCAGGCAGAATACTTCAGACACAGCCCCCACAGTAGTCTCAATTCTGAGCTAGTCCAACAGGATAGAAAATGGGCAACAAACACTTCTGGGTATGCAACTCCATGCCTACAGAGGTACAAGGGAAGATGCTGCTGCTGCTGCTGCCTTCTCTTGCATTTGCTGTCACCCAGGGATGCATATTTTCATTCTCCCTGCTTTAGCACTATTTCAAATTCGGTATGGGGTGAGTTTAACCTGATCTCTGAGATATATTGTGGTAGTAATAAAGGGCTAACTCAGCTGAGCTCTCGTTTCCTTTCATTATACCATTATATTTCCTTTTCTAGGCATATGCTGCTTTTCTCTCTGGCACTGCCCAACCGGATCAAATCTTTGTCAGAGAAAAGCTGCCCTATGCACTCTGACCTTTCTGAGGACTTTTCAGCCTGGAAAGTCAGAAATCTAATTATTTATAAACTCTTTTTTTTTTTTTTTTTTTTTTTTCCTATGAGATCATAAAGACTATTTGGGCTGAGTTAAAATTATTCCATCATTTACTTTAAATTGGTTTTATAAGAATGTAGGAAACAATCAAGTGCCTAAACGCAACCCAATCTTTAAAAACTATCTTCAGGAAGACACATAAAAGGGATACTTATAAAAAAGTATTCCATCCGCATGTGACACATTAATACTAAATTGCTATATCAGATTGCATAAAGATTTGAAACTACACTTACCAAATGCTAACTTTTCTTAGACTTATATTTGAATTTGGCAAGCATGGATTCGACATTAAAATCTTCTTGAAAATTGTGTGTTTTCAATTCTCTGATTTCTGTATTCTTATTTTGAATTTGGGTTTTTTTAAAGCTGTGTTTATTTCTTACATAGCAAAGACTAGTCTTAACTTTCTGTGGAAAACCTCTTCAACAAGCTCTTGTACCACAGTCTAGGTCTACCTAGGTCAATCCCCTGCCTGGTCTACATCCTCCACAGCAAGACATACAGATCTAAACAAGCTTTACTTCCTAATTTATCATTTTTTAACTTCATCCCCAGAAAGTAAAACACCATCTGAACTCCTCAAAATGGTGATTCTGAATCAGAAGGACAGTTTTCGAACTTCAGATGTGTTTCATTTAAATCATCTCCTGTACTGTTACTCTACATAGCAAGAAAGTTTTACTTGGAGAAATTTCAATTATTTTTCATGCTGTCCATCTATGCATAAGCTATTTCTGGAAGCCAATACGCAGAATGAAAAATGTAGCTTCTGTAGAATTTGCATTTTATGTTCTGTGTAGTCTCTTGCAACACCTGATTTATTTATTCTTACAGTCTGCGTAAACTTGCTTTGAGTCACTTCCAGAAAACATTCTGGTACTATTACAAGGCCCTCAGATTTTCAAATCAAATGTAACAAGATGAGAAATACTCTATATCCTAAGAGTAAGACAGCTATATGCATAATAAGTACTTACTAAGCACTCTAATATACATGTGAACTTAAAGCACCTAACCAAGATGGGAAACAATGACATAGGAAAACACAAGAACTGTTTCCAGCACATCTTTTGAACATAGGAATTGTTGGGTTTAAAATAGTTAATAGAGCTTTAGCTGAAAATATTTTTTTAGGGTTAGAACAAAATAATGTGCATTTCTTCTCTTAGAAAAATACCTGAAGATTAATCCAGTTCCTGCCTGGAGAAAGTGATGGGGAAATTTAACTGGAGCAAAGAACATCCATAAAAGAGGTGCATTACAAGTAGGCATGCAAAACCTCCTCAGAAACACTGATCATTCACCTAAGCAATGTTTCATATAAAATATTTGTTAGAACAGAGATTGATAATCACTAGAACAGCGTTAACCTTAGCTTTAATATTTGATAGTGACAGCAGTTTTTTACATTTATAACTAAAGCATACTAGTATGGTCTGAGTATAAAAAATAAGGAATGACTAAATGAGGAAAATGAGACAAAATAACTCTGCTGTAGCTAAGTCCTTTTAAAACATTAGATTTTCAGCATAAATACAATGATGCTTATAAGCTGTTATATCATCCGAATAGACCTGCAGCCAAGTATGAATTCTCCTATTTATTTGCAGTAAAACTGATCCACCACAGGAACGATCACTTCAGTGGTGTTGCTGCCTGACCATATCCCATACAAAACAGCTTTCTATCTGACTCAACATGCCAAGTGCTATTCTGCAAAACACAAATATCACAGAGTCTATATCCTTTGCACACATCTCTCTTTCCTCTCACCTAGTAATTAAACTAATGCTATGCCCGATGGGATATATGACAGCAGTCCTGGTGTTCACCAAGCTAGTCAGTACAATAGCAGCAGTCCTGTCCATGTTGCTGCATGTCAGGAAATCAAAAGGAAATGTCCACTGTATAAATTTAGATCAGCTCCAAGTGAATATGCATATAGCCTTCCATTCCTGGGATGCATGACTCTGTACTGAGCAGACAGCATGCATATGGATGCAGTCAATCTGATGCATTTTTGGTGTTGCCCATGCCCTGATCAACTAAATGGCACATATACAGTTACTGCTATCCTAGATAAAGCAGACTTATTCTGCAAAGGACTAGCATATGCTCTTGTATTTATGGAACTTGTGTATTTGCAGTTCTCTGAAGTGCTATAATGGACCTCAATATGATTTAGGCTGTTTAAGGTTACAGTAGAACTCTTATGCTATTGTTTTTGGGGTTTTTGTTTTGTTTTGTTTTGGTTTTTTGCCACAGATCTCATCCTTTCCATCCGGGGGAAGAAAAAAAAAAAAAGGACTATGGACTTGGTTTATCTATTTTTTTCCTTCAGGAAAAAAATACAGTACCCATACAGTTCCCTGCGTGCAAGATGTTACTGCTGTTTTTATCTGCTTCAGAGCTGGTGAAGGTGCAAGGCAGAATCTCTTTTTAACGATTCAGTGCCAAAATATGCATTTTGTATTTTCAACTGCATTCATCTGCACAAAATATCAGATAGAGAAAACAAATGCAAACATGCTGATTTGCACACTGTATGTAGTGCACAGGAGCTTCTGGATTAATAGGGAGAAGCAATAAACTCTTTATTCCCTAAGTGCAAGTCTTTGTTAAAAAAAAATTTGAAGAATAAATAATTAGAAATATGCAATATGTCTCCTGTTGTTACCCTTCATCAAAAAGCAGTTCTATTAAGATAAATAGAATCTACAGATTACCTACAGGAAATAATCAACTTTTAAACTATAATGCATGGTTTTTTGTAAAGACATTGAGAGAGAAGGTAGCTGCCAGCAATGAAAAATAAAGCGCCTTTAACTTTTCAGTGAGAGAGTCTTGGATTTTGGAAGAAATAAAAAAGTACAACATGAGTAAATTGACTATCAGTGATCATGTCACTTGTATCTAAGCCATTGAAACCCTCCCAGTATTCAGTGCTAAAGTGCATGTCCCATGTTTAAAATTAAATATGCATGTCCTGCACAGTTCATCAATCAAGGTGTACTTGATTGGATGAGATAAGCCCCACTGAGTGCTCCAAAACTAAATTTGAGAAGTATTATCAGTGAAAGCTAATATTCAGAATACAGACAAAATGACATTTGTTTCAGTGGACTTGTGCTCTCTTATGGAAGAAAGGTGCTTATTGATGATGAACTTCAAGTTAGTATAGTTAAAGATGATGTCTTTCAGGTTTTCTGATGACTGAATCATTTCCTGCCCTTTTCAAACACCTTCTATAGTGATTGGTGCATGCCTTCCTTAGCACTTCAGTGTGACTACCTTTGAATCATCAGATTCAATTAGTGGCACTATGTTATCTAAACAGCAGTGTATAATCAGATAAAGAGGATAAGAGGGAGTACAAAATGATTTTGCATGAAAAAGGATTAGATGCATTCATTACAAAATAGTTGCTAATGTATGGGAGTAGGACAAGTCTTAATATTTGTGGACTCTTAAAGCCATTTTGAGAAAGAGATATTTTAACACATAAAGTATTTTTTTTTTTAATATAAAGATTAAGAAGCACATTTATGCACATTTCCAGACTAAAAAAGAAAAACATAAACACCCTACATGCAGCCGAAGAATCATCAGACAAGAGAAGAAATACAAATCTAATTTTCTGAGGGTTTTAAAACAGAAGTGAGTATCATTTCAATAATGCTGCAATAATGCTGTAATTCCCTACTGAAATGCAGGGACTGACCTTGTGTTTCCAGGAGACAAGCATGAGAGATCCTCCCATCCTTGTAGCCACAGTAACAGTTCTGTTCTTGATGGGACCATCCTCTCCTACCAATGCCATTTGAATAAGGCAGGAATACTACCTATGTGAATAGTTAGACTTTTCTTACCTTTATACTCCTTCCAGTGATACTGATGCCCAAAATCACAGCGTTTACTGCTTTCTTCTAAGCCAAACCCTCTTGGAGATATCTTAGCATACCTTTTTTTCTAAAGATTTAGAAAGTACTATTGTTATTTACAGTACCTCAACACAACGCCTGGCAGAGTACAATGCACATATCACATTAGGTAACAGTCTACCTTACATCCATATCAGGAGTAAATCATATCACTTTACAATCATTTTATTAAACAATTCAATAATCTACTACTGGACAGATGGCCTATATACAATCTCCCATGACCATATGATTTACAAGGCAATCAGGTGAGTGGTCAAGACTATTTCTTCTCTTTTAATCCAGCCCAGCCAGCCCAAATAACAATGAATCAATAAGTCCTTCAGACTTCCTATATATGCCCGTTATCTCAGAAGAGAATAAATCATGTGGTAGCTATTCAAAAATCTATTCGATGAAAACATTGTGTTTTCAACCGTTTCAACAGTTGAGACTAATGTAACAAATCTTAGTTTTTCTGAAAAACTCCACTGTTCAAGTTCAACTCACTGTTCACTATAATCATAGGGTTATCTGAAGCTCACAGTAGCAGCAAAGGCCATTAAAATATTATCTGTTCAGTGTTGTTTTTTTTTTTCTGTAAGTGTTTTGGTATAAAGAACGTGCAGTTCAATTTATTTTTTTTCCATTATCATAAAATGAAAACTATCTGAATATATATCAAGTAATCTTGCAGCAAACACATATCCTACTGCATTTATTTATTTATACAGAAATCAGTAGCTAAAAAAGATTATGCTGGCTTTCTCGTGGTGCTTTTGAGCACACAAACAAATGTGTACAGCGGCCATCTATACAACAGGGGTGAAAACTGGCTTGCAGAACTCAGTGCATGTGGCCACACACAGCAGGTGTGCTGACCACTGGAGTCACCAGCTCAGCAAGATTTCCTCTGCACTTTGAATGCTGTGCTAAGAAGAATCTAAGCTCGCAGGTGCATCAAGACAAGACTGATGGAGCCCTCAGTTGCAAAAACATGCATGCTGATTTTCAACATAATGCCAAACTTTCAGCTTGCAGTGTGGTTTCCAGTAATATTTTCCTAACTTCTATCTTAGAGTACTTGGGACCATCCATTGCCACAGAGTCACTTTATTTTTTGCTCTTAGAACTGATATGGCCTTGCTTCTTTACTAGGTTTTGAGTCCTTCTGACCTCACATACGTGATCAGTTATGCCAGAGATAATTGGAACTATCTAAGAGGAGTAGGAATACAAAAAAATGGTTTAGGAATCAGACAAAAACTCCCATTAAAGATCAATTTTTCTGCTCTTTCTAATGTGTCCCCTCAGGACTTCATAAAATTAAGACTCTAAATTCCTTATCTCTCACCTTTCTTCCCTGCCACATACACATCACTCTTGCACACAAGCAGAGCTGTGTAGCTCAGCAAGTCTCCATTGGTTACTCTCCAAGTTTGATCTTTAAAAAACTAATAGATGCTGCAGTATTCTACTTTTGGTTTGTCTGACATATAATTTTTAAGTCTGTTAAAAAATAATCTGACAGTAGTGTTCAACCATACAGTGCTGACACTTTGTGTTGAGACAGAACCTTTCACAGGAAGACCTAATATACTTTAGAGGAGGATGGGAATAACTCTTCAATTCTATAGCTGAGATAGCCAAGGTCTCAAGACAAGGTATGACTTGCTTAATACAAAACAAAGGAAGAGTGAAGGAAAATGCAGATAGTGGAGCAATCACGGCCTGTATGTATTATGGCCACAGGATGGAGGTTGACATCTGAGAAAGGCCAGACACTACCTTGATTGTGTTGGGATTCTTCCAGCTACGTATTTAAATTTATTTCCCATCCTAATCAAGCAGTTACTTTGTTTTCTTTGTTGCTTCTCTTCTTTGACTTTAGGTCAGCTTGTGACAGACTCTGTTCCCATGCAAGGGTATAAAAGCAGAAGTCTTCATTCCCTCTATTTAACTTCTCCTGGGACCAGTGAAGAAAATAGGTGAGGCACATCCTCTCTAAGCCTCCTTGGAATTAATAAGAAACCTCTGGGCTTAGGTAAAAAAAAAAAAAAAAAAGCCTTTTCTTCAACTCTGAAGTTGTGTTTGTTAAAACAAAAACAAACACTAAAATAATAATAATAATAATAATCGTCACTTAGCATATCTTCTTGTTTGTGGTTGTTTTGTTGTTAGTTTGTTGGGGTTTTTTTCCTCTCTTGTTTTAAGCTTGTTTTCATTCTCAACTCCTTTTCTTTCTGATGTTTTTCTACCATCTTCTAAAAGGCTTCTAAACAGCATTCTATTTAAATTGAAACTGGGCGGGCATAAGTGCTGTGTATATAAAAGACCTTCAGTGAGGCAGAGGTGAAGATTATTCTTAATATTTTGCTGAGCCAATAATGAGTCCCATGCTAAAAAGCAACCAGAATTCTCTGTGAGCTCTATGTTTATTTTGGCTATCATCATTTCAGTCAAAGCTCTATCTTTGGGAAGCACCAACCCCTAGTGTAATGAGCAAAGAGCTCTTATTTGCTATTACTCTCAGTTGTTAATAATTATAATTCTAAGTAAATTCGCAATTAATCAGAGCAAAATGTTCAACACTTCCCTTCATAGTTTTCTAAATGGGAGTCTCTGAGCCTAAATAAACATAATATTTAGTTTCATTTTTATGCAGAAAAGATGTATCATTTACTTTTAAAAATGTTCCTGGAGCTACTGTTCAAATAATTCATACCTGATCTTTATCTGGCAATTTCATTCATTTATAATAGCTAAACGTGTTGTGGGTTTTTTTTTTAATCTCTTTCACAGCACCTTGTTTTAGTTTTTTTTTAATAAATTGTCAGAGGTGGAATGTGGAGAGCTTTTAAACTGATTATATAACTCACAGAAAGATCCATTCCATTCTTAGTCATCAGCATCATTATTAAGCCAGCAGCTGCAATCCACACACCCTTTTCTGCTTTTATCGTGAAAACAGAATGAAATTTATCAGTTATCAAATACAATGCCTTCTCTGTATGAATAAATTATTTTGTGGTTATAACTTACAAAATGTTCCCATCTCTATTCATACCAAATGCATCAAGTCATTTGGATGACAGTATACCACAAAAATTATCCGAACTGTCAGGAAGCTGGAATGACTTATCATAGAAAAATTATTCCAATTTTTAGCAACTCAAAACAGTAGCAAAGAAGAAGAAAAGATATCTCTTGAGAATATTGGTCATATCTACTTCAGAGTGAATCACCGTTAAAAATACATATATGTTTTTTGTTCTAAGGAATCAACGACTTACATTTTAATTACACTTGATAAGACAGTCATGATACCTTCTTTCAAACAAACCTTTCCTCAAAAAAAACTGTATAAAATTTTGAAAGCATCAATAATTACAAATTAACATAGTTGAATTTACAATAATACAGGTACCTCCTTAGGTTTGCCACTCAGATAAAGCACCATGAAATCATACAAAGCCTGAATTATTAAGAGTTATGACTGCTTTAAATTTCCAGGGGGAGCATTTTGTCAGGATTAACTCCAACTGAAAGAACCCCCTGGAAGTGTGAGTCGTGTACATAGCTTGCTGATGGAGCTGGAAACTAAGATGTCATTAACATCTTTTTTTATGATTCTGCAGCTGGAACCTGGTCAAAACAGGTTTGATAAATATTTGTTTAAACATTAAAAAGAAAATCTTCTAAATCTATTTTTAAAAGTCTTTAAGTGTATGAACAGCTTTATTTTATGCAGATTTGAGTGACTGTAAAGTCACTTTGAGGTTTTGGTTTTTTACAGTAGACCAAAAATATTCTCAAAAAATATTTTTCATAAAATAAAAGTAAAGCTTCTTAAATCAGTAAAAGAAAGTTAAAAATAAACTTTTTTTTTTTTCTTTTTCCTGGAGACAGCAACTTCTCCCTCAACTGCAAAAACTTCAAGCAGTTTTCACTTGAGCTGAGTCAACACAGATTGAGCTGAAGCATCTGGTCCTATGAAAGCTGCCATGAGAGTTTGCAGAATGTTAAATCCTATTTCAGGAGCATCACGGTGACACTGTAATTATCACACTGCACTGCTAAAGATGCTCAAGTTCCATTTCAAACACAAAGAGCTTCTGCTTCAGCATAGCACATAGGAACTAAGCTGGTGACCTGGTTGGTCCAGTAATGAATCCTACATCATCTTTCTTGGATCTCCTCAAAGGAAGACAAAAGAAATCTTGAAAAAGGCAATTATGAAAGAACATTTTTGGAAGAAAAAAAAGACTCCCTAATCCAACAGAAATTAAGGTTTGGGTCATTCCTCAAAGTATTGAGATAATGAATGTTCCATAATCCCAGGGGTTGGTCCTCGGCATGTATGCAATTCAGTGGCCATAGTGGAGGCACCAGCCTAGTTACTGGTTTGCTGTTGTTTTGTTTTTATTTTTCCATTTTCCCCAATCTATGTTTGAATATTTTGTAGTCTATATAAATTTTCAGTCACGCTGTTAACCCTAACTCTTTGTCAACAACCATTGATTTTGTTGAGGTATAGAGGTATTTGTAATACATATTTAAACTGTTTTTCCTTATGTATTTTTGCTTATTCCATTTGGGCATGGTGAAAAATATTTTAGCTCTGTATATTGCAGAAATTATTATAAAGATTGTTGATTTGCCATGTACACCTCATTTTTCCTTTAACATTTTTCTTAAGTGATACTCTTCTAAGTAATCATGCAATTAACTTAAAGCATTTCTCTGCATCAGCCTTAACCTGTCTCCTTTGATCAGACATTCTCCAAACTAAAAACAAGACAGCTGAAAATCTTTCCTTGATGATCACAGAAAACGTACGAAATCATGCCTTGTACATGCCATGTACAAAATGACAGACAAAACTATAATGGGTCTGGTTTACCTGTGTATAGATTATTTAATTAGCAGGGAGAAGGTAAAGTGAAGCACTATTTGGACTTCTTTTACTCTAGTACATGTTTTATCCATGAGCTAATAGGAACACATTGCTATGATAGTGGAAAAGTAAGACAGGAAACTCCCTTGATTTCCTATTACTTATGAAGCCTTTGTGTAAAAGAAAATACATTGTGTAAAAGAAAAAAAAAAATCATTTTTCTTCATATATTTGCATTTGTCTGCTAACATACAAAAGAATGTTAAATGCTGAACCAGGTTGCTCAGAGAGACTGTGGCCATCCTTGGAAATGTTCAGTGCTCCATCCTGAATAATTTGATTGAGCCCACAATGAGCAAGATTTGGACCAGATGAACTCGAGAGGTCCCTTTGAACCTAAATTTCTCCATGGCTTTCTTTCCTTGTTAAATGTGTTATTTTGGATATATTGAAAGGCAAGATTTTGGCAAAAACAAATAAACAAAGCAACCTCAAACTTTTTCCAATAAGGAAGCAGTTGTCAATGATCTATAGATAGCATCTATTGAACAGAGTCCCTCAGGTCAAAGGCACAAGACCTGTATGCTATCTAATGCCAATATGAGAATAAAATATTGAAATACATGTTTATTTTCTTAATTGAACCTACCTCTTGCTCGAGGGAAAAGGGGAGATGTCAAGCCATGTCTCGAAAGACTACTTTCTGTTTTTAGATTTTGAGAGTTCCAACCTTTGTTAAATTTCAGGATAATGTCTTCTTAGCTGTAAGAAAACAGCTTATTTTGAGTTTTCCATTGGAAGTGTCTAACTATCTGATAATCTTCGATCTTAAATCAGCTTAATATTGTTTGAACTTGCAGAAGTATTTGCTCTAAGTATAGAGACAGAAAAAAATAGTTGTGTGGAACTTCTTACAGGTTGAAAGAAAATATCACTTGAAAGAAGGAAGCCTTCTCTGGAAATGAGAAAGGAGAAGAAGTTGATTGAGTTTTTTTGTTTGTTTGTTTGTTTTTTGTTTTTTTTTTTAACACCTAAGACTAAATAAGGCTAATTCTGAAGTATGAAGTTAATATTCAAATCTAAAATAACAATTTAGAAATTTAAAATTAAAGGAATTAAGGTTTCTAATAAAATGAATAGATTGTAACGTGACCATGCCTCTTTTGATGTTCATCAATGAGAGTCAAGCAAAGTTTGCACAAGGTTTTTCAAAATTAGTGTACATGCATAAGAAAATGAAGTTAGTATGAGTTGTTACTAACCCCTTCCATGGAAGGGCTACATCCCTGTCAAATATTATCATTACAGAGCTTCAACAAACTGGAGCAAGTAGGCTTTTAATGACTTTTAATGAAAATACCAGCCCCTAAATCTGTACATATAGCAAGGACTGATTTTGTCCTGTTTCTCGTCAGAACATTAGTGGGAAGAAATTACAGTACTGTGCAGATGCTTCCTCCCTGCCAAAATGAAGTCATTTAGGGGAGAAAAAAATAGAAGTTGCCTACTAAAGTGTTTGTTTCGTTCTAGCAGTTGGGTAGAAGTAGGGGGAAAAATTATATAACAGAATCCACACACACACACACAAAAAAAAAAAAATACAGGCATAGCCTCCCATCTGATGCTCTGATGAATCAAAAACCTCAAATAAACACAAAAATAAATAAGTAAATAAATAAAACACAATGCCTTTGCACAGTCTTCTTTTTTATTATGAGTTCAATGTTTTGTTTCCAATCAGATGTGATAAGACAGTCAAAATTAATTCTAATCGAGAACTTCCTGGCAATAGGTATTGCAGTCTTAAGTGACAACTTCACTTACCTACCTGACAAACATCAAAAGAACCTAGTTTTGTTGATTTTCCCTAGAAATGGCTGCAACAAAATGGTTATCTGACATGTCTTTTATCAGTTTGCTATGCTATGAAATCTAAAAGATCCCTCATTTAAATAATGACATTTTCTAAGGGGTAAGGTCAGAAGAAACGTGATCAATTTACAAAGAGGAAAAAATTACTTTAAATACCCTGTAGACTGTAAAATGTATCAAACAAGAAAAAAAGCAACAAATGTGCTTAATAAAGTATGCTTCTTTCAGGCAAAGCAAAACAAAAGCACCACTCTGACTTCTAGACTTCTTTTTCAATTATGACTGCTGTGAGAGACATCACCACAAAATATGGAATTTTGTCAGCGCTTCGAGTAAAATATGAAAATGCATTAGAATGACTTTTAAAAGTGCCTCGTAACTTCTTAATATCAATATGAGACAAAAATTTCCATTTAAATAAAACAAATTGCATTTTTTCTACAGTTTTTGTATGAAATGTCCAAAGAGAATTCTGCACTCTCAGCATACTGGATAAACACCAGGGTTAGTAATGTCCAAGGAGAATGGGGACAACAGAAAGGGAGGCAAAGTATGAGTAGAATATCCAACAGGGAAATGCCTATGGTACGAACATCAACTCCTTACTTTAGATAACTTGAGAACTGTGGCAGAACATGAATTTCTTTATGTGCTTTGTTAAATGCCCTACAAAACAAACAAACAAACAAACAAACAAAAAACTAGGAGAGGTCACTCACAGTACTATCTATAAGGACAGCAGGCAACTACCTTGCCAAGTATGGATATATGAATAAAGATAAAACTATCCCTTGTATGCACCCCAAGCAATGATAATTCAAGAATTTAGATTTAGAAAAAACAGCAAAAATATATGGTTTAAAGTTTGACTTGTTTTCCAGAAAGATAAGATATAAATATATAAGAAAACAGAGAATGCCCTGAATAATTTATTCCAACAATTAACCTCTTTCGCTATTAAAAAAATGATGCCCAGTGACATGACTTTGGTTTCAGCCAACAGTCTTCCAGTCCATCTTTTCCTTCCCTTGCCTCCCCTGTAAATTTGTTCTGGTAGACAGATTTTCTCAGCAAGCCAAGCTGCACTATCACTCTGCTTAGAACATGTAAGTCTCCAGTTTAAAATCTTTCTTTTTGTTTGTTTTAAATCAACAGTGGCTTCTACATTCAGTTTTGAAATTTTATGATTAAAAAAAAAAAAACAGGTCCTAAAATCCTCAAAGCTAGAATGACGTAGAACTAAACCGGCAGCTTTATGAATCTGAATTTTACCTATGCAGTTTTCTTTCAGTCTATTTTATAATCCTTCCAAAATGAAACAAGGTTTGTTTGATAACACTTATTTTCCAAAAATTCATGTTGACCAGCATTAATGAACTTCCTATCCTTTAGAAGTTTAATAATTACATCCTTTTCTAATGGTGGAACAATATCAATCTGTGATAGTTCTCTCAAATTGCAATATCTTCCTGATATTTATTAAAGATTAGCATTAAGAAGGTAGATATCTTCCCAATCCCAAGTAATTCTGATTTAAAACTGCTTACCCTGGCAGACTTTGTTTAACGTACTAGTTGTTTATGAACCAAGATCAGAACAAATAATTTATTAAGAAACTGTATGATTTTCAATAGGAACAAGTTGGGTCCTGCATTTTGGTCACAACAACCCTAGGCAACTGTACAGGCTTGGGAGGAGCGGCTGGAAAGCAACCTGATGGAAAGAGACCTTGGTGTACTGATGGAAAGTCAGCTGAATATCAGCCAGCAGTGTGCCCAGGTGGCCAAGAAGGCCAATGGCATCCTGCCTTGTATCACGAATGGTGTGGTGAGCAGGACAAGGGAAGAAATCCTGCCCCTGTTAGGAGTACTGTGTTCAGTTTTGGGCACCTCAGTACAGAAGGGATATCAAGGTGCTGGAACAGGTCCAAAGAAGGGCAACAAGCCTTGTGAAGGTCTTGGATAATATGCCCTACAGGGACAGACTGAAGGAACTGGGGCTATTCAGTCTGGGGAAAAGGCTGAGGGGAGATTTATTGTTCTCTTCCAATATCTGAAAGGTGCTTACAGCAAGAGCAGGGTTGGTCTCTTCTCACTGGTGACAGGATGAGGGGAAATGGCCTCGGTTGGATATCAGGAGAAACTTCTTTACAGAAAGGGTTGTTAAGCACTGGAACAGGCTCTCCAGCGAGGTGATTGAGTCACCATCCCTGGATGTGTTCGAAATCCATTTGGATGTGGTGCTCAGAGACATGATTTAGAGGAGGGTTGTTAGAGTTTGGGAAGTATGATTAGGTTGTGGTTGGACTTGATGATCTTGAAGGTCTTTATCAACCTGAGTAATTCTATGATTTTCATGTAATAGGAACATATAACCCTATTTCTTATTATTATTTTTATTTTATTTTTCCTATTTTTTATTACATTGAAAAAGATATTTATTGAGTAGTTTTGTTTTCTGTGAATCATAGTTACAATGTAATCATTTCCGTTCTATACTGGACTGACACTGTTTCCAACATTTCTTTTGTACTTATAAGATAGGGAAAAAAAAAAAGTCTTCTATCACAGTTAGCTCAGTCATAGATTTTTCCCCCTGACAACTCTGACCTTCCTAACAAAAATCTAGTAGTTCATAACCTCTCATATCCCCTTTATTTTTTTTCCCATCATTTTATTTTTTGATTTATTATTTCTAACTGCTGCCTTCCCTACACCGATAGTTCAAGAAATGCTACTAGCCAGAACTTTGCCCCTAGGTGCCACTTATTCCTTTCTGTACTTTCAGAAATATTTACTTGCTCTCACAGTTTTCTTAGCTTTGAGTATTTAACTCTTTTGAGGCACAAAATAAGTTATCATTGAGATTTTCTCGTTTTACTTGTAATGAACGTAATTATATTGTGATTGCTAGTCCCTGGTCCCCACATAGTCAGTATACTTGGAGGCATTGGCTAATTGATCCATCATTCCAATGAAAAATTTGTTCTGGAAGCAACATACTGCAGCTCAGATAAAGCTTCTTGCCTTTTACCAAAACTCTTTTGTTATCAGATGTGGGAAACGGAGGATATCATCCAAAATCAGCATCTCTTTCCTCACATTACACACAACTCTGTATCTGGGTAAGATGAGAATTCCTAATATGCACTGAAAGCATGACAGCAAAGCATCTGAAATAAATTCTGAGAAATAGCACGCTGTGATACAGCGGGGGTTTTATTCATGTAATTGAAGCACCTATAATAAAAAAAAGATAGATGCCAGCATGCAGTGGGAGAATCTGAGAAACAAAACTAGGTGATTTAATCTGCCTGGTAATGATATAAGGTCACAGAAGCATAGAAAACAACTACAAATGCAGCTAGGTGTGAATTCTGTCCCAAAAGCACACGGAAAAGACAGTTTTTGTAGAGGGTAGAATGAACATTATATATGAAAAATAGGATAAGGAATAAATAAAGATATATCTACAACTATATATGATTGAACAATAATCTTGTATTATAAATATATAACATAGTACATCTACTTCAAAAGCCATTTGACCAAGAGAAGGAAATCACTTGCAAAAACTTAAGAAATACAAAAGAGAACCAAATGTCAAGTGATTATGGAGATTTCAGCTAGATATGCAGAATATATCACGTGTTTAACCCTTAAGTCTATGCCTCCTCAGAAAAAGCTTGTTTTACAGTGTGTGGGACTAAAAGATACACTCAGACTCCTTTAAAACATATTGGAATCAGTACACAAACTAGGTACAGACGAGCTGCTCATTAACAATACAGTTAAGTCTAATTTCCTCTAGGGAGAGATCATACCATAAAATAATGTGAGACTAATTTTCAGAGATGGATATTTAAATAAATATATGGAGAAACTTATAAAAATGATACAAAAGTAAAGAGTGAGTACAGTAAAATTTTTAACCAAAGCATGAAGAAAACTCATGAGATATTAACTGTTTTAATAGCTCATGAAACTCTGCTTCTCAAGGTCTTAGACTCCAGGTTAAAATTCAATTACATGTCAGAGAAAATGATCCACAGAGGCAGGCATTGAACTTATAAAGCAGTCCTTAGGACAATGGAAGAATGTGGCCTTTTAAAATTCAGCTGATCTTCCATAGCGCAGCCATGTGAGGCAGTCATTCACAGGGGCTTGCACACTGACTAAAATAGTTCAGCAAGTTAGAGCTACTCAGACTTAATTACTTAAAGAGGATCTCTTGAGAAATAGTCACTTCACACAGTGAAATCTCATGAAGTGGCCTACTGGATCATTACAGAACATTTTTCTCTGAATGTTTTCTGATTGGGTTGGATGGAAACTACTTCCTTTGCTAGTGACCTTTCTTCTCTTTGTCTCCCAGTGCTGTCTTCTTTGGTGAGGAAACAATTTGACTTTGAAAATGAGATAGGTAAATACTGACTACTCTTCATGCAATAACTGCAGATGTATTAGAACCTGGATATCAGGATAAAAAACTCTTCTTGACCAAGTCTTGGTCACAACGTCCTGTGCTAAGCAACCTAGGCATTCTGCATTAAATAAGAAGCTGGTGAATCCGGAGAGCAATGCACCCCAGCACAAACAAGCTGTCTACAAAGGTCAGATGAAATAATTTCTGAAATTGCCTTTATCATCTGAAAAATGAAATTAGGATTACCAAATCAGATTTAGAGATTTAATGCTGAGGCATATGCAGCAAAACAAGAACAAAGCCTCCTTCTCATCTTCATATGTCTATCCAGAATACTAGAACATATATTTATCCAGTATATATAGAGGTCCCTTCCAGCTGCTACAATTCTATGATTCACATCCTTCATTCCCTTCACCTTTTAAAGGGTGCTTGTCATTCTGGTACAAATCAGTTGCCATAAGATTGGTCCAAGCTAAGCAAAAAAGTGGAAAGGGAAAACACTGCAAATCCATCTGCTTATCCTTCAGTGATCTCTGCTGAATGACCCGCTCCCACAAAAGCCACGTAGTCATCCCGTTCTATTTCCTCACTGTGGAATACAAGAGACCAGGGCCTATGCATCTGCAGCGATTTTAGAGCTCAGGGCTGTCGGCGGTGACGTCTCAGACATTTGGAGCATCTCACCTTGAGAGCTGCCTTGAGAGCTGCTAAGCTCTCAAGGCAAGATATCTGATTCATCACGCCTAAGAAATTTAATTCTGATCAATTCTTCCCCCTTCTTCTTCACCTACAAATTCTGTTGCAAGAAATTACAGAAATATGCTAGTTCAAAAAGGTGAAAATGGTATAAAGAGCTCATATGATTATAATGAAATTATGTATAATTGCTTAAAGTCTAGTAGAAACTGTGTAATGTATCTCTCAAAAAGAGAACTAGAGCTTTTTGAATTCCCACATAATTTACATTAAAAAAATCACATAATAGCAGCTGCTATACAAATAGATTTTTGTGTAAGATTACTTAGCATCATTACTACTATATAAAAATATTTGAATATAAAATTATTATTAATTTTCAAATGAGTTAGTTTGCTGTCAACACATTTAAATTTAGGGACATTTCAAAAGTTACTTCAACTAAGACAACTAAATCTCTATTATGCATTAGCTGCATGTGGTACAATATTCCTGAGCCATATATATCTTTATGTGTTTGTGACGTCACCTGTAATATAAGCAAACCAATAAAAATGCCCATGATTTTCTGCTCTATTGACTCTAGAAAATGGGAAGTCAGAAAAAAAATTGTCAAGGAATCACTCTACTCTTACAGCTTCAAGGAAAAAATCTTGTATTGCTTACAGAACAAAACTTTTGATAGCTCCCAGTGAACATTATGAATTACATCCTTCGAGTACTGAAACCGTTAAGTCTGCGTAAAGCTGGATCAATCTCTCTATCTTATTACAAATGCTAGAAAATGTCCATAACTGCAATTTTAATTTCACTGCCTACATCTCTGAAAATTAAAAAATAATGAGAAACTGTGATGGACAAGTTAAATGTCTACTTCTTAGTTCATGAATTATTATAAAGTTGAATAGCTGAATCCAATTTCTAAGTATTCTTGTTTAAATTAACAGAAGTAAAATTATAGTCTAAGAATTCCATGAAACTTGAGAATTTTATAGCCAGATAAAATAGCATTGGTCTCTATTGGATCTTAGTATGAAATTTCACTCCCATGAACACAAGAAAGTGTAGGGTTGAGAGGGAAAACTATCCTTAAAAGGGATGAAAGTATTTCTTTAACTTTCTTCTTTTGTTTAAAATAAATAAATAAATAAAGCGCTAAAATTATAAAACATTTATATGAAACAAACAGTGACATCACAATGCACTGAGTCATTTCTTGGCTCTGAATTTCTTTTCAGATTGACAGCCTTGTGGGTTTTTTGTTTGTTGTTTTTTTTTTTGAAAAGAAAAAAAAAAAGCAAAACCATCTTCACCATGATTGTTATACCAAATAATTCAAAATTCAGTTTTAGCAGAAAGAGCTTCATTAACTTTTGTACTGACAGAGGCTGCATTACTTCAAGAGCATCAAAAATGATTTGAGCTTTCTGGAAAACATTTTCCTATGGATAGTTGCCTTTTCTATCATTTCTGTGTTGCTCACATTGCCAGAGTTGTCCCTCTTTCAGAGATACCTGGTACTGTCACTGCATTTAACAAGGTGCAGCTTCCTTTTGAAATCTGTGAGTACACAATACAGTGAACTGTAAATCTACCAAAAGAGAACCTGTCTGGAATTAACTATTCCTAGTAGAGTTACTCGTATTTGACAAGATGAGAATAGCATACAATGAAATAAGCCAGAGCCATAGATAGCAGTGTGCCTGCTTTGGAATAACAGGAGATCTCTTCTCCTAAGCAACTTCTATTAAACACATCTGTACGTTTGTGCAGTATGTGCAGTCGCTCACTGCTGTCAGATACTGGAAAATACTCTCAAAGTAATTTTAATTTTGCAAATAACAAACTGTTGAGAAGCTTAAGCTCTGAAGAGACTACTAATGAAACTCCATATTAAAAGTCCTGCTTTGTGGCTATCTGACATCGTAATTTAATCTTGCAAATATTCATCAGGCCTGAAAATTGCTAGATAGAGAACAGCAATAATATTCCCTAAAAACCTGAAGAACATTAAAACTTAATTAGGCGCTACAAATAAATTACTTATATTTGCAATGCTAATCAGATGACCACAATACTAAATCTTGCAATTACCAAGAAGCAAACATTATATACAAGGCAGCTTGCCGTTACCCATTCAAAGCTACCAGATGTCAATCTTTCTGAGAAGTCAGCCATTACTTATATTTAATCAAGGTTAATAACAATTTGTATTGTGGCCAGCATTGCAGCCGAACTCTGCTGCCAATTCCTTCTGTAAGTTTTTTATCCCAAGTGACAGTTGCCAGGCTTTCCAACTGGTGACTTCAGCAGGATGAGGATTCTGCAGCATATCCTGTGTGTGGTCTTCTTTCTGACTAGCTACATCTCCTGAAGAGATTTAGGCTCTTTTTTTTTTTTTTTTTTTTTTTTTCAGTGTTTTTGCAGTGTAACCTCTCTTTAATAGGAGAGGAAGGTTCTGGAGTTCAGAAAAACCTGACCAAGATCTCTGGTTTCAAAGCTTTATTCATATGGAATTGCTAGGGAGTGAGAAAAGCAGCTAACCATTAAAATCCCAAAAGTCAGACTACTGTCAGGCTAGTTTTAGTTTATTACAGAATCACAGGGGTTGCAAGGAACTTCAAGAGATCATGGAGTCCAACTCCACTGCTGAAGCAGGTAGCCTACAGTAGGTTGTACAGGTACAAAATCTAAAGGTGATTTGCATAGTACTTGTGCTTACTGCTCTACTGTTATCAGTCTCTACAAAATTGTGCTATAAACCCACAATCCGACCTGAGAATACATAGAACTACCAAAAGAAAGCATTGTCCTCAGGATGGGTGTCTTTGATGTTCTTCCCCTTCCACACAGGATGAAGGTGGAATACAGGTGTTTTCCCCGCCACCACTAGCTCATTCATAAATATAACTGAATTTGGTATCACTTTGCAAGATGTTTTGCCAGTTCACCCTAAAAGAAAGTATAGGCTTAATTTTGTACATGAATAAATTATTTTAGAAATTTTAGAAAGTAGATAAACTTACCAAGTATAAAAATAATTGACATTCACCATCAAAAGACAAAAAAAACCCCACAGTAGAAAAGGTCATCTGGTCAGTTCAGCTTTTTTATTTCTGTCACTCAGTATACAAGTCTGCACATATGTCACTTCAACAGCGTCTGGCGAGACACTTGATTGACTTGATCTTTTTTGATATTAATAGTTTTAGAACATACAGTCCTAATTCAAAGGAAACAGTGTATGATCAGGTCTCAAGGATATACTCTGAAGCATAAGTCCATACAGAAGAAAAGGTCACATTCTTACGAAAAACAATGACTAGACACACTTTGCCTAATATTTAACTTTACGTTGATAAACACATTAATTATTCTACTGCTAATCACCTTACCCTCTCTTTTAAAACATTGGCTTCCAAAGGGGAAGTCTTGATGCCATCAGGCCCCTAGCCTCAGAGCATGGCAGGTAGGAAAGGTAGCACTCCTCACAGGCAGCCCCCAGTAGGCATCCCAACCTACTCCTTCCCTTCCCTTCCCTTCCCTCCTGCTGCTGCTCCCCAGTGTCAGACTGACCACAGCCCAGGGGCATAAAGCAAAAGGCTGTCCTACCTGCCCCGTGGGGACCCACCTACAGAACTGTTTTGTGGAGTATTGTAGAAGATGAACTGGGTTCTCTCAGAAGGATCAGATTCCACTGCATCATGTTAAGGAGATGTCTGTGTGTGTCTTTCTGTATGTTGACAGTTCCACAAATATTTTTTCTTGGAGAAGGAGTCATTTTTAAGAGACTCCTACTCTCTCTTCTGGTCCCTGTGCATCTGCCATAGTTCTCAGATGCATAATTTTCTGGAAAGATATTTATATCTCAAATTATTTCCCAGACTTAGCATGCAGAACTCATCTGCAGACCACTTGTAAAATCACAGAGCTGGAGAGCTGAGGTGGGAATGTGGGGATGAGCACCCAAAACTTGAGATTTCCTCAGCAGCCTTCATATGTGCAAATATATCCCGAGAACACACAAGTGTGCCATCTTCAGACTGTTCTTTTTACTCATACTGTAAGAAAAGAATTAATAAGAAATGAGATCAACCCTACCAGAGACACACTGCTCATTGCTTCATCTTCTCACCTTTCAGTAACACCATTAGATCCACAGCTGCTGTGTAAAAATAAGTGTGGCTATGTCTATACAATACAAAAAATAAAAGTTAGAACAAAAAGAGAGAGTGCAGAAAGGATGAAAAGAAAAAGTGAAAAATCCAACCTATGGAAACATTAAAAAAAAAAAAAAAATTGAAGCCAAGAATGTGGTCCCATTTCAAATCTGTTTTCTTTCTAACATACCACAATGGACTTCTTCATGAAAATAAGTACAGCGTGCACAGCTACAAAGGTATATTTTGGTATGAAACAAAAAGGAAGGTGGGTGTCTTCAGTGCTCTTTTCTCCATGAGTTGCAGTTCCTGTATTTGTTGCTTTGCCTTTTTAAATTAATAAATTGATCTTTTCTCCACATCACACACACAGCTATGCGGTGAACTTTCTCAGCATTTCTATGTAGTGCTGAGTAGAAAATGAAGAGGAGGTGCCACGAGAGCCATGCTGTATTACACAGAGAATGTCTCTAGAACAGTGGAAATGGAGAGTAGGCAGTGATCTGTTTTAATCACCCACTCTTGCCCTGTTCCCAGCTCACACAGCACTGGCACTCTGCACCCAGGGAGGTGGATGAGTTCATTTGCATGACTGTAGCAGGAAAAAAAAAAAAAGCACTGGTGTTTGGCATGACAAGATTAAAATCATCATTTGTGATTCATTTGCCAGTAAATTTTTACTCATCCCTGGGCCACTCATTTAAGGACCTCTGATGTTCACTGTCAGTTTTCCAGGTCAACAATATTTTCATTAACACTTCTACCAACAGTGTATTTCCATCAGCTAGCATGCAACAAGCACATTTGGTCCATCCTGATTTAGCAGAGGATGGGAAAGACCTGGATCCTCCCTGTCCTCCAGCCCAGCTCTATTTGTTCAGCTAACAGCAGTACCTGTGGCCCTGAACACACTGCACTGATAATTTTGTTGCCTTGTGCACCAAGCATATCATTACGAAGCCTGACAGATATCAAGATGCACACCCTGCCTAGCACATATATATCACAGATGTAGACAGATTGTCTAGGGAATCTATAACTCCACAACTGCTCTGCTATATCAGGCAGAGTGCCAGGCAAAGGCTTTCAAAATATCCCTCACCTTGCAATGCAGGCATCTCTGAGCTAAGCAACCAGTGACCAGTGATGCCCTCTGCACGCTCTGCTGACAGACTTCCCCCTTCAGTTCACTGCCACACATCCTCACAGCATTTCAGACCTATGAAAGTGAATATGCTTGTGGATAGAGAAGCACTATTCTACCATATATCATAAATTACGGATGAGAAAAGATGAAATGTATAGTTTGCTTTGCATACATTCATGTGCCATATGCAGGCTTGATAAAGCACGGCTTTGTGATTACACAATACCAGATGCTAAACTGATAAAACAAGGAAAACATCCAAGGATTCCTCATTTTTAACTCATCCAAAGAGTGGGAAAAACAACATAATTTGACATAATTTTTCCATCTGAGTGACACTTCATTTTGTTTATCCATATGAAAAACAAAAGGCTAAGTTAATAGTGCCTATTACAGCAACCAGCCTTTTCTCCAAGACCTGTCTGCTTTGAGCCCTGAAGTTCTTTCACCATTCAGACATGTGTTAGAGGAGAAATAGCACATCGCCCCCCTCAAGCCTATCAGTCTTCCTTCTTTTCATTCCCCCAGCAGAAGGCATGTAGAAAATCTGGCCTCATTTGCAAATACTGTAAGGAATATCCACAATGTTGCTTCCAGAGGATGCATTCTCAGTTCCAGAGCAGCAAATGCAGTAGAGCTGTGGCTATGTATTGGGCGGCAATACACTAGAAACAATTTTAGTTGGGAAGCAGTGTTTCTTTTGTGAAAAGCATTGGCCTTTGCTGCCCCAAAGAGTAGGACAGACAGCACCTGTCACTACGTATGTACATTCTGCCCCCTTCTTCATGCGCGGTTTCGTGGCCTTGATAATTAACAAGAAATCTGTCTTGGGGCTTAGGAAATGAGTCTTCCACATGAACACCAATAAGCTGACCTCCATTAGAGGAAAGAGCATGAGAGACAAGCAGTCATGGACAGGAGAACCAGCTCTCCATCTTCTACTGCAGAGCAGCACAGTTAAGACAGAGCTCTCTACAACATCTTATATGAAAAGTCAAGCCCTAAAGCATAACATTCCTCATATATGGGCTAGTTCCCTATTTTCATGTTTGAACAAAACTAAAAAAGGAAATTTCCACTGTTGCACTTAGTTTACTGCTTAAAATGCTTTATTTACTAATTTCTACTTTTAAAAAATAAGATATAATAAATCAAAGTCTTTGAAATTACAGGCTCTTCCTACCAGAAATTAATTACATCTTGTCCTTCCCCCAAGCACCGTGTTGATATGCTAGATAGCCTATAATGTCCTCAGCAGCAGCAAACCAAGGTCAGTCATCAGCAATCACATTAAGCAGACCTACTGTTTGTTGCAGGATACCTTGTCTTTACTTTCAACATACTCTGGCAGTTCTCACCACTCAGACTCATCTGATATTTCAAAAGTTCTGTACCCACACCTTCTTCTGTGAACTTGGCACAGCCCTTTGATCTGCTACAGCACCGGGAACCTACATAACTACCATTTGCAAGAAGGAGCTCAGAAAAGCTAAGAAAAACATTTTTTAGTCTAACAAGTAGTTTCCAAGAAGTCTGGACCAACAGATTGCTGCCAAATCTTGATATTTCTCATGAACTGCTAAATACTTTGCCAGTAAGCAACATGCCTACTACCACTCAAGGGACAAATTGTATTACAGGCAGAAGAGAAATAAAAGTTTTCACTGAATGAGTTCCAGACTGAAATGAATTATTCCACAAGACTTATTTGAGAAGACCATTACTTATAATACTAATTTAAGAACACGACAAACAAATCAAAGTAAGTTAGTACAATCATTGTGGGAAGGAAAGGCATAAGTAAATCATAGAATCATAGAATCACAAGGTTGGAAATGACCTACAAGATCATCTAGTTCAACCATCTCCTCATCACCATTGCCACCACAAGCACTAAACCACATCTCGCAGCTTCTCATCCAGACGCCTCTTCAACACTGCCAGGGACGGCGACTCCAACACCTCCTTGGGCAGCCATTCCAGTGTCGGACCACTCTCTGAGAGAAAAAGTTCTTCCTTATGTCTAATCTAAACCTCCTCTGATACAACTTGTGGCCATTACTCCTTGTCCAGCTCGTTGCCTGGGAGAAGAGGCCAAATCCCTTTTCACCACAACCTCCCTTCAGGAGGTTGTAGAGTGCAATGCTGTCTCCCCTGAGCCTCCTCTTCTCCAGACTAAACAATCGCAGCTCCCTCAGCCGCTCCTCATAAAATTTGTGCTCCAGAACCCTCACCAGTTTTCTTGCCCTTCTATGGACACGTTCCAGGACCTTTCCTGTAGTGAGAAGCCCAAAACTGAACACAGTACTCGAGGTGCGGCCTCACCAGTGCTGAGTAGAGGGGGATGATCACCTCCCTGCTCCTGCTGGCCACACCATTTCTAATGCAGGCCAGGATGCCATTGGCCCTCTTGGCCACCTGGGCACACTGTCGGCTCATGTTCAGCCGAGCATCAACCAACACCCCCAGGTCCTTTTCTTCTTCACACTCATCCAGCCACTCATCCCCAAGCCTGTAGCGCTGCATGGGGTTGTTGTGCCCAAAGTGCAGAACCCAGCACTTGGCCTTGTTGAACCTCATCCCATTTACCTCAGCCCAGTGGTCCAGCCTGTCTAAATCCCTCTGAAGGTCCACCCTACCCTCAGGAAGATCAACACCACCTCCCAGCTTGGTGTCATCTGCAAATAGAAGATGGAACCAGCATCTGATTCTAACAGGCAGGAGCAGTTAAGAGTTACTAAGCACACAGCTAATTACTGGGTGTGTAATAAATTAACCGCCAAATTTAATTAGCTTATTGAAGAGTCTTAAAGCTGCTCTTACGTAGGATGAAAGATATGAATAAACACTAACTGCCTATGGTTACATAAATCATAACCTTCTTTGGTACCTACCACACTTATGCAGACAAAATACTACTATATCTTACCAGCAATTGTTTTCACTTTTCTTCCCTCGATATCTCTTTCTTTGCTTGTCTAAGTAAAACACTAAGACAATAACTTGGTCAGCATACTATAAAAAGTACCCAAAAGTCATTGCTGTACCCCTTTACTATGGTAGAAAATTACCTGCAATTGTTTACCTCCATATCCTAATTTATGTCTACTGTGAAATTTCAAGGCTCTGAGATATCATTTAAGCCTGAACTCCCTGTTGTGCTATCTTAGTGCTGATAGAGATACCAGCAAACACTACCAGCTGTTTGCTTCCATGGAACAGCTGAGTACTGTTTAGTGTGGCCTTAAAGACTCCAGTGATCTGCTGAGAACAATTAGGAAACTACTAGATCTAAGCCAACCAGTATGTGCTAATTATCACCTAAAAAGTCAGTGAGTAAAATTCTTCATATTTTTTCTGAAGCCCAATTCAGAATTGTAGACTACCTAAATACTTCAACCTCTCCCTAACTTCTTTGTCCCAGATAATCTTACTCATATTTCCAATCTGCATTCAGCTGCTGAGATTTCCCACTTTAAAACTGTGTCAAGGCGCTGATGATGTTTTGACAGCACAGGCTGTAATGCAGAAGATTTGACATTGCTTAGAGAGAGGTAGATAAAATGTATTTCAAATAAAGGAATAACCAGATTTAGAATGTTTCATCAGGAAGAGCTAGGCCATCGTGGCAGCAAACCGTTCATAGACTTAGAAAAACTGGTTGGTAGATTATTTTAAGATAGTCTTCCTAATACAGAAACTCTGTAATACATATTATTATGCATTCAGCCTCAATTTTTTTAAAAAATATTGCCTAATGTCAGCTTCCTCAATCATAGTGCAATATTTCAAAAAATTCTGAATGCCAGCAAGTCCTGCTGCAGTGCTTTCTACTTCTGTGTCATGTTGGCTTTAATATGATAAGTACATTGATAAAACTACTCCATTTGCCTAAATGTCTAAATAAGGTCTGAGCTGGCATTCCAAATCTCATACTGATGAAAATGTTTTTCTATTAAACCAGGAAACGTTTCTACAGTGAAAATGCTGACACATTCTTAACAATAACAGCAAATCAATATCCCAAAATAGACTGTACTTTTACTTGTTCTCAGAAAAACAGTTAATTTCATTAAACCTATTAAGCCCACTATTTAATTCCCCATTACACGTGTCCTTGATGGAACTTGGCAAGCACGGTTGTTTTGTTGGGATTTTTGTTAAAGCAAATGTATAGTTCCTGAGTAAATTAGTACATAATGGTTTTTCTAGAAGGAAAATCATGGCCAGAGGGTGTCCTTACAGCAGTAATATCACATATCTGTATGTCTCCAGAGAAAAAGTCAGGATTTCTGACATTTATTAAAAAACATCCATGTCTCTAGCATATGAGTGCCAACATGGGTTGGGGAGCAGAGAGGCAAAGAAACGGAACTGAGCACTTTGAGAGTTGTCAAGTCACAGATTAGTGTATCTACAGCCAGTCAGGGCCTACCACCTTTGCCTCTTTTTTATTTTAAGACACAAAAAAAAAGATACAAAACCTGTATTTTTACAAAACAAAATATGGTGTAGAATTAGGACATATTTTATGCATAAGCAATATGGGTATGCTTTTGTCTAGCTACTTAAGTTTAACTCCAAGTCCAGCCCTCAATTTTTCTCCTGCTGTTGGTGCTTGGACACTTGCTGTGTTCAGCTGAATTTTTTTTTGTATTCCAGTGAGCAACAGGACTGCACAAACAAAATGTTAAGGGTGAACCCTCAGCAAACAATTTTATTTCAAAATAACAAGGGACTGTACCACCTGTGCCATTTACAAAATCTTGCATCACATCTTCATGAATTAACCATAGTATCTCTCTGTGACTCAGCTGAATTCTTAGTTGCTACATACTCTCTGAGCCACTGGTATAGAAGTAATGAAGAGAGTGCAGGAGTCTAATGGATTTGTTGTTTTCTGGTTTTTGGTTCTTTTTTTTTTTTAATCAGACTAGGCACAAAGCTGTTGCAGCTACTGCTACTTTCTCTGGTAAAGCAAGCATGCCAAGGCCATGAGAAGAATCAGATGGATGATGAACAAATTCAGAATTCTTATTTCTACCAACCTTGTCATATCTGTGATCACTTCACATGCTCTTAAATTTCTTGCTGCTCCACAGTATTGCTTAAATACTTCACACTGCATTCTTTGGCTATCCACAAAAGGAAACAAGTAACCTTTCACAGTATAGTCCAGTAGCCATGAAGTTGGTGCAACCAGCTTGTGAATTACCATGTCCTGGAGCCTTCGGTGTAGAAAAGGCATGACAGATCTGTCAAATTAAGAGATTTACAGTATGTGCTGCATGTGCTGCATTGCAGATCAGAGGCTATCACTGACTGGAAGAGATAAAAAACTGTCAGCTCCTTCACTAAACCAAAATATATTCCCCTATCAAGAATAATACCAAAAACATAAGATCCCTAAAGGTATTTTTTTTTCTCTTCCTGGTCATCCACATGGAAAGAAAGAGGATAGTACACTGCAAACCAGTTCAGGATTATGATGTTCACATTCCAACTGGAAACTCTTGCATTTACAGTGCTGAGAATACCAAATCTCTTGACATTACGAAGTACTGTACTTCCAGCAAGTATATGTGCCTAAAGCATATCATAATCCAACCAGTATGATTGTCACAGTAACCTCAGAGTTCCCTTGTGAATGTACTTTGCATTGCTAGTTGAATCTCCTAGGGAGTCCAGCAGAGTTTCTTCCCCATTCTCCAGGGTACCTACCCATAGAGTAACAGGAAAAAGCAGACGTGCCTAAGATAATTACTCCCATTTTATTGGCCACATGAAACTCAATAGATCCTCAGCAACTGAGACAAACAACTGGCTGAAGAATCAAATGCTACAAGAACTAAATGAATGCCGGTGAGGAGAAAAGAGGATGGAAATACACACATTATTCTATAATAACACATTGCAGGGTGAATGCCTGTCCTGAGATCACTGAAACCAGGGTATTCACCTGGATTTATGACTTCTGCATATCTGTAGCCACTGCTATGAAAACATCTTCCACTTCTCAGAACTTAAAGAAGGATGGACCTCATCTTAGCAAATGGTGACTGAGCTATAATGCCTCATATGTAAAGACTCTTTATTTACATAGCTACAAATCTGAGTGGTCTCCACAATTCACCTCTCTCTTTATGACATTACTAATCTCTAAAGGACCTAATTCAGTCAGAACAGAGAAATCAATAGCATGTGATTAAGTGCATCACTAGCTGTCTGCCCTGTTAAATGAGTCAAATTCAATATAAAGAACTCCTCTTTTAAAGCTTATTGTCATGCAACTATGTTCATGTGATCCACCAGAACTACTATATCACTCTACATCAGTAGGACTTCCATCTTCATTAGTGAAATTCATAGAAATATCAGAGCTTTTTCCTTACATCCCACTCTGAGCTGGAATTAATTCTGTGAAGTGACTCTCAGCCCTTGGAGAAAATTGCAAAATTCAGTGTCCATCAGGAAACGTATTATGTTGGAAGTTGAAAAGAGAGAGCAATTGTTACTGTTTTGGGATGTACCTAAGTAACGCAGAAATGAACACACAAGCAAAGTTACAACTTTGTTCTTATTGTGGAGTACCACTGTATAACAGCAAGTTACTTGAATGGACTATAAAAGAGTTGAGTGAGAAGTGCATGAAATGATGGCTATAGATAGACATGGACAGAAACCAATGCCAGTAGAAAGTAGTCTGTTTTGGCTTTATTGATACTGATGGACATAGCCAAGGCAGTCAGTTATTTAGCTCAAACCACATTGGTGATTTGACTCTCTCTTCCTTCCTGTGCAAGATACAAATAACATCTATCCATCACATTTCTTGCCAGAGTCTGAACTAGGAAAATAGTTATGAGTTTTCACTCTTTTTCTGTGGGGATGATTCTGTTTTACTCTACAAAACCAACATTTGCTCAAAGCCACTAAAAGACCCGTTAACATAGCATTGTTTTGAACTAAAGCGGTTCCTACTGTTGCAGTTCACAAACTCTGTTTAAACTCTAACACAGATTTATGGCTCCTCAGTTCTACAGCTTTCTGTGAAGAAATTACAACACTTATTCTTTCTACTATCAAAGATTTTTATGGAATTTTCTTTTTGTTCATTGGTGGAAACCAATGAAAGATTCATGGTACATCCACAAGCAAATTTTTGGTTAACCAGATATATTCACCTTTTTTCTGTAAGAAATATAGCCCATGTGTGGAAGACTCTATTCTAAAGGAGAAAGTGTAAACAAAGTATTATGCTACCTGCATCTTTTCCTGCCTCCATGGCACTGCCGTCACATTTTGGAACATAACAATCAGAAGCTGAGGTTCTAGTGTGACTGTCACCACTGGGGAGAACCTCTCTGTGCCCAAATTTTCACAGGTAAAGATATATGGAGCACAGCCCAAGTTCTGCCAGTGCTGAGCTATTTGCCCTTATTTGGTTCTAGCTTGCCTCTGCATGGAAATTGATGCTCATGCACCTGGCTAATTAATGGTCTTTTTCTCAGCAGTATTACTTACTGAGCAGATACATGGTTGATCTTCCTCTCCAATCACTAAAGAAAATGGAAACATATGATGAGAACCAGACTTCAGCCTTTTTCAAAGGAATAGGAATGAATGATAGACGGTGGATGAAGGAAAGGGACAGCATTTTTCACTAATAATCAAATAATGAATAACTGAGGGATACTATTTATATCATACAGGTGCAAACAGAAACCATAATTGCTAGTGATAAAGCCTGGATTTAAAAGGCAGCACAAGAAAAATGATGTTTTTTTATAAAAAAGCAGCAGCGGTTACAGCAATAGGAAAGAAGAAGATCAGAAAAGCCTCTTTTTCTAGAGGAAATTGTGATTGCAACTAAATAAGAATCAGGATAATACACATACTTTGCTTAGCAGCCTGCTGTGTAAGACACTGCTTTCACGACGTGTAATTGTTAACATAAAGACTTGCTTTGACATTGTTTGTCTGTGTGTGAGAATACAATATCTAGCAGTATTTCAAGTGCTAATGATTCAATTTAAAGGAAAGAACTAAAATGAAGAATGCAAAATAGTATGAGTGATCAGAGGGACATAGATCAACAAGAAGCAAAGCTTGTATTAAATCCAAAGCGCTGGTTATTGAACATAAAGCACCAGTAATAGGAAATGTATTTGTTGTTGATAACTCTTAAATAACTTAAAAACATATTAAAGAATAGTCTGTAGTAAGCACTACGCCATTCTCATAAAACAGTGGGTATTATGCCCCCTCTACCATTTTTTATTATTTTATAAAATGCTATAAAAGAATTGAACTCTTGGAATTCTGATCATATGGCGACTGCCATTATAATAGATTACTGGTATGATTTTTCAAAACATATGCAATATGTATGCAAATAAATTTATTCTGACATTTGCAGCATTGTGTGACCTTAAAGCAATGCAGACAAAGTACCTTCAATGCACTTGAAAGCTGCTGTACCTGTCAGTAAATTGTAAGATTGCCTGAGCTTTGAAAAGAAACAGAGATATCTAGAGCCTGCAACAACTGGAATACGGTGCAAAAAGCATGTATACAAAACATAAACACTAGTTTTCACTCTGTCCTTCTTATTCCTATAAAGGCTGTTGGCAATGTTTACTTTTATTATATTCTTTAAATCAGTCAGTAATAGATGCAACACTAATAAATAACAATACTTGCAATGCTTTGGCTCTAAGTTTATCCTATATAAACAAAGTGTATGCAAACCAATTTCATTTCTTTGAAGATCATGACATTTATAAATTACTCTCCTACAAAATGAGATTAAGGTTGCTAAATGACCCATGTAGGTACATTTTACTCCAAAATGAGATACATAACTCATAATATGATGTCGGTGCACAGATAACCATACAATGTATAAAAATCCATTTTACCATAATGGGTTTCCAATAATAACGCTGACTTCTGTCATGTTATTCTTTTGACATTTCTTAAGTCACAGAAACACAGCATGGCAGTATTTCCAGAAACAGGTTTCACAAAACACACAAGCGATGCAAAGAAGTCCTGGAAGCATTGCTCCTATGTTTCAAGCAATGAACATGGCTTCCAGACACAAGTTATTTCATAGCTGATGCAAATAAATATATACATATATATGCTCACTGTGGTGTGAAGGTAAGAAAAGTCCTTAAGACACTGTATTGAAAAACATGTATGTTAATAAATCATAAGCATTTGTCTCTATTAGAATAACACTCTTTTATCCAAGCAAATCCACAGGCTTTGCTAGGACCATATTGTAAAGATCACGTGCCTTCTGAGCACATCATCTAGTTCATACTTATCCATAAGTATGGGGTAAAAATCTGCATTTTTTAGATGGAGATCTAGAAGGATCTAAAGAATAAAATTAACTAACTTGGCCTCTATGACGCCAGCTAGCATCTTTCCTATAATATCCAATATCACTTCTGGCATTTAAAGTTGAAAATTCAGTATGAAACACACAGCAGTCTGCATAAGCACCATTGTGTTGAAGCTATTAATTCACTTTTTTTATGTGAAGATGCTGTGTGCACTGAATGTCCGAATGTCTTTTCATCTGTGCCTGCAGGTTAGATTTTAGTGTTATCAGAAGGTACTTTGATGGGAGGAGGCTGTGGTTTGCATTTATTTTGATTTTGAAATTTGTTGAATTTGTTGAATTTGTTAAATTCAACGTGGTAGCAGAACTTAAAGCATTCTAAATTCTTTTAGTTGATGCGTGAAATACTCTGCCTTTGCTTAATTGCAGCACACTTACATTGAGAAATACCTACAGACTTCAAGACATTGTTAAGGCATCCCTTTAAGATACTCTAAATACTGTCTACATATAGACATATGTACCAGTTTTCAGTATGCAATAAATCACATTGTGATTACACTTATCTAAAACCATATACTTCTCCTGTATTTTGCATTTCCAACTCTGGCTTTCTCTTTATAATTTGCCCTTGTGAAAAAAAAAAGCATACCAGTTCTTTAAAATATGCTTGCTGATTCTATAAGGCAAACAGGCTTGCCTTATATATCAATGACCCTGAAATCAACACTTATAATTTCTCACTCTTATAATGAAGATCAGTAGATAACCTACTCACTGTAACAGTAAGTCTTTGATGAACAGTCAAGTACTTTCTGGTGAGAACTATAATGCTTTGGACAGCTCTATCATCAGAACTACAAAGCACTGTTCTTAAAATCAAGCTTTGGCTTCATTACACAAATCTTTGCTCCCTATCCCTTTTTACAGCACAAGAACTGGTAATGACATGCGCAGTTTAAATCCCCTTCAGTGCATCCTTTATTCCAGTCATACTTTATTCCAACAACAAAAACAGTGATACTGCAAGATATTGAGTGTTATAACGTACTGAGTGACTTTTACTTCTATGAATGTTAATCCAAGTTCAGTTTCTTACAAAATTGTGATGATATTCCTCCTGTGAATAAATAACCCATGAATAGAAATAATAAAAAAAAAAATCTAGTCTGCTGCATGCATTCAGTATATTTCCATGGGAAAATATCAAAGTCTTCTAGAAGATACTGGCAAATTCTGAAAATACTTTGTCAACAATAAAGCAACATTTACACATAAGAGTAGATATCTGCAGTTCAACGTGCAAACCTCCAGATCTAGTAGAAATGAAGTCAAAGTTGAAATGAAACCCACAGAATTTTTAAGAATCACTTGCAAACATTAACAGACTTTTTATGAGGTTCTGCACTGACTGAGCCTTACTCATATCACTCCCTTCTGATGTTCACTCTATGAACATTTTACTTAAGATGTCAATTAGTTTGCAATTGATCTTCATCCTTTATGAACTCTGCCCATCTTCTTAAGCTGTGTTGAAGTAGGCATAGACACAAACCTGTCATTATCTACATGTCCCAATACTTCATGATTTCTGGCCCTTAAATAATAGAGCTACTGCCATTTCTTCTGAACATTCAGATGGAGTATTCAGCAAATCTTAAGAGGGTATGCAATCAGTTTTCTTTATGTTCAGTCTAGACATTGAAACAATTTAATGTGTTATTTTCAAATGTATCTGAGTCTCCTATGAGTATATGATCAGTTCCTAGAATCACTTAATTGTTGTTATCAACAGCAATAATATATAGATGCTGACCTGGAATATTTTCACTTACAGCTATGCTTTGTATATCTATATATAATCTATACAAAGGCTGGTTACCCACACATTCAAGAAAAGCAATTATGCTGAGGAATAAAAACTAAAACAGTATTAATAAAGCTTTAAATGTTGAAGGATGCTATTAAGTGATAAGAAAGGTTTCATACAAACTTTTTGGCATTCAAGTACATGCAAGTGAAACTTTCAGTCAATTAAATTATTCTGAATTACTCAGAAAAATACACAGATCAGCTGTTACGGATAACTATTTCATAGACCCTGATACATTTATGATGCTTTTAAGCAATTCAAAGCAAAACAATTCTTGAAGAATTTAACTGAACTTAGCTACTCTTGGAAAAGTGAAATAGGGAAATTTCACTGGCATGTATATAAAGAAGAGAATCCTAAGTGCCACCTGATACCTCAGCATAAAGAAAAAATATTATTCCTGAGTCCATAATACTTCCATTTAAATTGAAAAAAAAAAAAAAAAAAAAAAAAAAAAAAAAAAATTGATTGAATTTTCTTATAACAGTAAAATTATAGATCTGGGGCCTGAAACAAAGACTCCTTTGGAATAGGGCCATCTTTATATTCATCTGAAATCCGTATGAAGAAACCACTTCTAACTTGTTATTTCAAATAAGATACAATTTAAATCAACCAAATGAGGAAATAAAAACAAATAGAAGTGCTTGTTGTACTAAAAAAAAAATAATAAATCTAAATATCACAGTGCAACCAGTTAGCTTCGGCTAACTTAATGTAACAATTTGAGACTAATTGTCAATATGTGAGTTTTCCAACTGTAATATAGAACGAATCATGTTCCACTGCTTCCAGTTACTCAGAATGGGATTTTAAAAAGAAGAAATAAAAAAGGTAGGAAGAAATATTAGTCCATTAGCATTGGTTGCCAAAACAGACTGATCAGGTCTGTGACAGCCTGATAACATTTTGAACAACCCTGAGATTTTCCAAGTTATGCTAAGATCCAGTTCACCCTCATCAGCACAGTATCAACAGAATGTGCACCTATACCAGACACTTACTATCAGAGTGAGGCTATTTTTTTAGCATAACATTTTCATTTCACTGCTCATGTGCCCTACCCTTCTAGCAGCCCCACAGCTGAAGCTGTGTGCGTGGTGCCCTTGGGGCACTCCACTTGTTATATGGACAGAGTCCTCCAGCATCTGCTGCTTCCTGTAGGATAAAGGTGCTAGTTACACCAAGACAGTGCTGGGTAGCTGAACAGCAATCTGTTTCCAACTACCTAACAGTATCATAAGAGAGGAGGTTTCAGTCCATCTTTCTGCTCAGACCAAGATCAGCTCTGAGACTACACACAGAACTGCACAAAATTGTAAGATTTGGAAGAGACCTCAAGAGGTCACAGACTCCAACTCCCCTGCTAAAGTAGGTTCCCAATAAAAAGATTAGACTAGGTTACTCCAGTGTTTGACCAGTTTGCTCTAGAAAACCTCCAAGGATGGAGCCTGCACAACATCCTCCTGCAGCCTGTGAGTATAGGCACACAATGGGTACCTACAGCTGGCAGCTGTCATGAACTTCATTACTAGTACACTTTTTGTGTGCACTTTGAGCCCTCAAAATGAAATGCATTGGTCTTAACCTTACCACTCTGTGCTGCACCAGTCAGTAATGGAGAAGCACATGCTGTGTGCCTGATGAATCAAGATGTATGAATCCCACCTCTCCTTCTGATTTGGTAAGTGGAGCTCTGCTGTGGCACTAAAACTGACTTTTGACAAAAGTATCTTATTAACTGTAACTTCAGGAGAAAGGGAAATCTTGAACTCATATGAACCATGTGTTCATATACTGAGAAAATCAATCACATCTTTGCACCTCTTGTCTAGAGAGTGCTTTAAAAAGAAGCGTCCATGGATGATTTCATGTGTGCAGGAGTGACATCACTATTGTTATCATTCTCAGGGCCTGATTATTTTCACTGTTTCTTAGGGAAATAAACCAAAAAGAAACAACTGGACACTTATTCACAAACTGAACCCTACAGTCCTTAGCTCCCATAAAAGAAAACAAGACCTTCTGTGAATTTAACTTTGCAGTTTAACAGTATTTTCTAAAGAATAAAGCAGAAGAAATACATGAATATACTTTCACAAAGCAGCTAAAATATTAGTGTGTTATCTGTTTGTATAAGACAATCTCAAATGTAACAAGTTAAGGCCTTAAAAAAGGACTAACATATAATCTGAAAGCTCTCTTTGCTCATGTCAGTTGCACATTGATGCAGTGCCAGTGGCTCTCCTATGATTTAGACCAGTTATTAAATCAAACCCAATAACTACACTGCCTAATGAGATCCCTGCACTTTAAGAAAGGCACAGGCTTTGAAGCCCAAAATTAGTGTTTCAGTCTTTTTGATGACTACTTATTCTATTATTCTATTCTGTTATTCAGTATTATGCAGTACTGTCTCAGCTATGGATGGATGCTGCTCTATTTTATGACTTTGCACTTATCTACAAAGAAAAGATATCTTTCCCAAAATTTACTGGGGGAGGAAAAAAATGAATAAGAAGGTGAGGGGACACAAAAAGTAGAAGTTGGACATGTAGGCTCCATGCAACTGTAATTATGCCTGGGAATAAAAATAGGGATCGCAGTTTCTCCCCAAGAAAAGCACTTCTGAAGAAAGCCTTATATAAAGGTTGCCCTTCTTCTAATTACATGAACAAAGAACACTGCAAAAAGACCATTTTAACTCCACTCATTTCTGTCAAAACTTCAGGTGTGTATATATGCAGATGCAAATGAAGTAAGACTCACCCTATTCTTATCAGGTACAAATAGCTACTCTGAAAACTCACCTTTTAGTTGCATCCCTTGACACGTCGAACAGCATACAGGTATTGTATTCAGGGCCAGCAGCACATAGTCAGACTGCGTGTAACCACAGAAGTCTACCTTCTGGCATAGAACTCAAGATGTGCACATGTGGTGGCATGAATAGTGCAAGAAATGCTTTCAATTGCCTTCCAGATTGGGTTTGAAATGATGTTGCATATGTAAATGCAAACGTGTCTGCGCGCAGGCATGTATATACATACAAACCAGTGGCACGAAAAACTAGTGCATATTTACTTGTCTGGAATCTACTTGATTTTCTTTGTTGTAGTGAAACTGCATTTCGTTTACATTTTAGCTGGAGAGTTCTACACTTCCCTAGGGTGTTTTTACGTTCAACACCACTCAGCTGCATATCAGCCACTTAATCTATACAGAACAGCAAATACCAAGCGACACAGCCTAACAGAGCACATCTTCATACCCATTTCAATTATATCAGACTTTCCTTCGGACTGCATGCATTTTCCACTGAATATCAGGTTCAAGGCCCTTGTCCCTATTTTCAAAGCACTGAAAGGTTGAGTATCAGGATACCTAATAATTCATAAGCAGTGAGGATCTGGTAAATAATTTCAACCTTCTGACACAATGGAAATTTCTATAGTAATATTTTCTAATTCTGCAGCATTACAGCCTATACATGCCCATTCACATGTACTCACACCCACAACCCAAAAGCCTGGTACAACAGTTAGTTAAAGATGTATTCACCAATCAGACATAGTGTACTTTTTTTTACAATATCAGTCTAAGGATAAGGTGTACAGGGTTCTATAGCCAAGAGAGCAATCCAGGAGAGCAATGTAGTTCCTGTATTTTCTATAGCACCTGATTTCCTTTACGGATACCAACGATCCACTGTGCAGGTAGAACTGGATCAGATCAGGTCTTTGGCACAAACTCAGAGCAGGACTCAAACTCTCACAACTGGCTTCACACCCTGACTGCTCTGATCCACATGACTTCATGCCATTACAATATGTTAAAGTCACTCTGTTTATTAAAGATTTACCAAGTTACTTTAAATTCACCTTATTTTTATAAAGTGCATTAGAATGCATTTCTTGGTAAACAATAGAATAAATCATCCTTGCTAATTCACTTTCTTTTTACTTAATCCCTAATTCAAAAAATTGGGTCATTTTCAATGGCTTTATCACATTAAACAGTGAGAAATAATAGTAGCCAGCAATTAAGTCAAATTTAGTGCTTATTTCTCAACAAGAATTGCCTAAAAACATAACATGTTTTCCACAAATGCATCCATCATTCAAAAACCTTTGAGCAAATTTTAATGCATGAATCTCCTCTCCTACAGACTTTAATAATCTGCTCGTTCACCCTGTAAAAAACTGGCTCAGAGAGTGGTGGTGAATGGAGTTAAATCCAGCTGGTGAGCAATCACAAGTGGTGTTTCTCAGGGGTCAGTACTGTGGCCTGTCCTGTTCAATATCTTTATTGATGATCTGGATGAGAGAGTTGAGTGCACCCTCATTAAGTTTGCAGATGACATAAAGTTAGGAGAAAGTGCCGATCTGCCAGGGGGGTAGGAAGGCTGTACAAAGAGATCTCTACAGGCTGGATAGCTGGGCTGAGGCCAATTGTATGAACTTCAGCAAGACGAAGTGCCAGATCCTGTACTTTGGTCACAGCAACCCCATGCAATAGTAAAGGCTTGGGTCAGAGTGACTGGAAGATTATAGAGAAGAAATGGACATGGGTGTGTGCTCAGCTAAACATGAGACAGAAGTGTGCCTGGTGGCCAAGAAGTCCAATGGCATTTGGCTTGTATCAGAAATAGTGTTACCAGCAGGAGCAGGGAAGTGATTGTTCCTCTGTATTCAGATCTGGTGAGGCAGCACCTCAAGGACTGAGTTTAGTTTTGGGCCTCACACTACAACAAAGATGTTGAAGTGCTGGAGTGTGCCCAAAGGACAGTGAAGCTGAGAAGAGTCTGGAGCATAAGTCTTACGAGGAGCAGCTAAGGAAACTGGGATTGGTTAACCTAGAGAAGGCTTAGGGGAGACCTTATCACTCTATAAAACTAATGGAATGGAGAATATGGAGAGGAGGGTGTTGGCCTCTTCTCCCATGTAACTAGTGATAGGACAAGAGAGAATGGTCTCAAGATGCACCAGGAGAGGTTCAGGTTGCATATTAAAAAAAATTTCTTCTCAGAAGGAGTGGTAAGGCGTTGGAACAGGCTATCCCAGGGAGGTGGTGGAATCACTGTCCCTGGAGATGTTCAAGAATCACATAGATGTGGTGCTGAGGGACATGGTTTAGTGGGTAAGGTGGTGATGCATTGACAGTTGGACTATATGATCTTAGTGGTCTTTTCCAACCTTAAAGATTCTATGATTCTAGGATTGCAACAGGGCATCATAAACTAGATACTCACAATTTAAAACTTCAGCAAAGTAGACAGATCTCAAGTCAAGTGTCTCTTGCTGATTACACAGCGTAATTCATCTAATTTGCAGTATATCCATTCATAAGCCTGAATGCCATATTTATTTTTCTTTAATTCTGCAATAATTAATAAAAAGCACTGTTTTGTAGGTGTTCCTATGAGTAACCATGTTGTCCTGAGAAAAGTTAAACTACACACAGAGAGAAATCAAATGAAACAGCTTCACTTAGCTCCGTTCCTCCTCTTCAGCACAAATCAAAGGAGCTGACTAGAAAGTCCTAGAGAGAGAAACATTTTGTATTTGTCTTGAAACTAAGATCATTCTGCTCCTCTTGCATTTGTATAAAAGAAGAAAACATCAGATATTCTCTCTCTGTAAATGCCAAACACTTAGCATTAATTGTTAGTAATTTCACAGCGAACACCTAAGCCAGCCATTTGATATTCATCAGCTTTGATATGCTGCCTCCCCACAAAAAGCTTTTTAAAATATGTACCAAGTCCACAGCACCAGACACGGATTTTAGGACTTTTTTTTTTTTTTTTTTTGACCCATAGTATAACCACAGTTTAACAACAAAATTACAGCTTGCCATCTCTCTCTTTTTAATTTCAATTCCAACTTGTAAAAAAGTCAACATTCCCTTACATTAGGAATTGCTCAGGTTGAATACTCATTACATGATCAAAATAGAGAGAAAGGAGTTAGAATAGGCACACTGTATTTATAACGCCTTTTGAATATATCCCAGTTTTAGTTTCCCAGCACAGAGATTCAAGCCTTCAAGTTAAAAATAGTCCTTCAGTCTTTGGTCTTTAAGTTAAAATTAGCACTCAAAAACATTCACACTTAAGGAATTATAGCTCCAGCAACAAATCTCACCATTTCAGTTACAACATGTGACAACATTCTCCTGCAGTACCCGAAATGCTAGCTTAATTGTATGCTCCCTGTCAGGCAGAAGCTCGGGAAGTGCTGCAGCTCCCAGCAAGGGTGAAGGGGGGACTGAGCCAGAAGCCAGAGAGAGCATGATGCTGCAGCCTACACTCAGGACTTAGGAGAACAGCACAGAGCTGGTGGCAAAAGCACCATGAGGTGTTGAAATCAATCCGCTTTGGATCTATGTGGCACATCTCCAGCTTCTGCTGGAGTATGAACTCGATGAGGTGACAGAGCCTGTTCCTTGGTCTTTGTTTTTATTATTTCCCTGATGAACTGGTATTCAGCATGTGTTTCACCAACAGATACAGCTACGATGATGCAACCTTTTTTCAAATTCTGCTGATTTTTGAAAGCTTCAGCATGACATGTACGCAATGCAATCACCAGTAAGTCATCATCCCTCATCCTCTAAGTAGTGCAGCTCACAACTATGCAGAATTGGAGCTCAATAAACAGGCCAGATTTCGTTGCATCTTTGTGCTTTGCACAAGTATAGGAGGCCTCACACCGTGCACAGCAGTGAAGAAGACCGCCTAACATTTCTCCAAGTTGTTTACCAGCTAGCTCTCACTCCCACGTATTTGCAGACTGCTAAAGATGACAATTTTTCTTCATTCCAGCTTGCTCCTACTTACTGTCTTCTATGGTTTGAAATTTCCAATCTGACCACAGAAAAAAATGGGAGCTTGTAATGAGACGAATGAGGTGGTGAAGCTCTGTTTCCCAACCAACATTTGGTGTAAGCCAAAGCACCTGGCCAATTTTCTAAAGCAACTTATTTTCATGGGTTGTCTTGGACATTCATTCAGCAGGACTCGCTACAGATAATAAAATTGGCTAAGATTTATTAATGTCTTTAGAAAAACAAAAGCATATGGAATATAAGAAAAAAATTAACTGTATCCATCTTTTAAATGCTTCTGTATAGGATTGTTAACATCAATTGACTAATTCCTTACAGATGTAACTAGGTATTTTGTCAAAGAGCCAAATAAAGAAGGCACTAAATTAATAAAGTAATAGCTACCTCCTCAGTATTTAAATAACACAGTAATAGATAAATGTTCTAAAATGCTTTAATGCTTCCTGATTTTGTTCACTGAAAATATTATAATATTGTACAGAACTATACATAAAATAACCAACTTCACAAGATTATAACCCACAAGCAAAGCCAAACACAGTTACAGTGTTGAGCAGAGCACTTCCAGCCTGTGCGTGGCCAGAATTTGGAAGGAGTCATCTGTTTTCCATGCAAACTATTTTGGAGACCCTTCCATAGGGACCTTCACTTTTTGCTTTTGCTGGAATGCTTCCCCTAGCTCCTTGCTCCACATACCTCTCTCTGTGACCCTCCACCTCAGTGGGCAATCTCCTAGCTTTATATCTTCATGAATTCTAGCACCAGGCTGGCTCTGCTCCTGCCCAGTCTCCCATCTTTTGTACAATTGCTGCTTTCCTTTTTCTCCACACAGTGTGACTAATTAATGGACCAGGTTATCAGTTCTCTTAGTCTTTGGATATTTATGTCCTAATATCTCTTACCCTCTCTCTGCTCACATTTTCCCTCTTGGGATCTGATTATAAGATTGAGAAACACAGATCCAGGCCACCTGCTATGCAACCTCTTTTCCTTTTCCCTCTCCCTCTTCAACCTAAGTAAATGGAGAAGGTATGCAAGGGGATAGAGCAGACTTTTCAGTTTGCCCCACAGATCAGAACTTCCAGGGCAGCAGAAACACACACAAGCTATGCAACAGCTGCCTCAACTGGTAGCATGCTGCACCTCTGTCCAAAGCCATCATCCACCCTTCGCTTTGGCAGCTGTCCCACCCTCTGCAGCCAGCACTGAAGCAGAACTGCTGAGCTGTCAGCAACTTCTCACAAGAGGCCAATTTTTACACCGCATAATTGTAGAAAAAAAAAAAAAATAAAATTCATGAGAGTTGGCAAGCCATGTTAAATCTGCATGCATATCTGATTAGCTGAGTCTTTAGAATACAGTCTTACAAAATATTGCAAAAGTATTGCATTTAATTTTTTAGAAGTCTGCATTAAATTCTGTCAAAGTACAAAGCCTGCTTTCTTCTTTTTACCCTTCCTCCAAGAGAATATAATCCAATTTTCCTTTGAAACTCTATCATTTTATTTTGGATTGCTTGGGAGTTATGAACAAAAAGAGAGAAACAGTAATAGGAATGAAAAATGAATTTACTAGCTTCATCTTTATTTAAGCAGCCGGAGGATGAAACTAGAGATTTTCCTCCAATTCATTCTCCTTCTTCCATCCATTTCCTCCCAAAGATATCTAGAAGAGAAAGCTACAGACTAGTTATTTACAGCTTAGAGAAGAGAGTCTCAAGGGCAGTTTTGTATACCTCCTACATGGCCTTAGCCTAAGAGTTCAAACTACTGATCTTGGAGTTCCGGAAAGGAGCCAGAATGTTACTGATCTAGGCATTGATGTCTGAGCTGCTCTGGCGTGCCTAGACAGCTGGCATCAGAAGGTCAAAAATACAATTGCTATCCAAGCTGGACTGTAAAGCCTGGAGAGCACCACCAAGTTTGCCAAACTGACTAGGACTAATTGTATAAGACTGGAAACCAAGTGTTAAAGAAATGTTTAGAGAAAGACATTTCTGGACCTCAAGAAGACATTGTTCATGAGATGCTATTGTTTCACCTTTGCTTCTGAAGTCTCAGATGCTTAATGCTGCATTTCATGATGTGACAAGGGCTGCCAAGCATCCATTTTTCTGGCAGATTCATCATATAATCTCAGCCTGCAGCCTGCCCTTCTGCAACTAGCAGAGCTGCCTGGGCAGGCAGCTGGCAGCCTTATTATTGTTCATCATGACATATGAGACTACTTCAACACATCCCATCTCATACAGTAAAACTAAGAGCAACCACCTTCTTCCCAAGAAAAAGGGTCCAGTCTTAAATACTGCTTCTTTTTCCATCAGGTTACTGCATCCAAAAGTCCCCTTCTAACCTTCCTCTCATCTCAGAGCTGCGTCAAATCTTCCTTCCCATGAAAACAGCAGGAAGCCTACTGGAGTCGTCTTCCCACTCATTAGGTCTTCATAACAAGCAGAAGCTTCCAGCAGGACAGAGCCTCCTATCTTCATCCCACCTTCCCCAGCACCCCCACCCCATCTTGCTCAGCAACTTCCTAACTCCCATGGCCCTATATATATATGTATATAAGGCTCATATATATGGCCTTATATATGGCCTTATATATATATAAAAGTAGACTGACTCTCCACCTACTGTCAAGATTACAGTTACATGCAAAAAACAATCAAATACATAAATTGGCATGACCATTGATATTACATGTCACTCAAACAAAACCCAAAAATCTGCAATAAGCGCAAAACTAAATATGTACGTCTGTGTGCATGAGTCCAAAATAAAGTCTTCCTTTATTTTCCCTTGTGGCTCCAAAGGTATACATCTTTTATTCCATAAATATGCATTGTGCAAACTGCTACAGATAAACTAAGAATATATTTTTTTAAACTATAGTCTCACTTGACTTAAATTATCTCTAAAATATTTCAAGCAGCATTTTTAATGCCGCATTTTTTGCCGTGTAACTACGTGAGCACTGAAGCTACTTTCTCAAAACAACATTTAACAATTTTTAGGCCTCCTTTCAAGACTTCCATACAATATTCTAGATCTAGCAAGTTGTATAATACTTGCTTAGAAAAACAACACCGCAGAATTCAGGCTGCTACAGAAAATACACAAAGGAAAAATGTGTAGTGTCTATGCTGGTTTTGCTTCAATTCTTTGGTACGTAAGTGCTCGCATACACTTGAAAAACATAAGCCTTCCATAAACACTTCCTACTAGGGGCTTAGAAAGTCCAGTGTATTGAATCATTCCATTTTGGTGGTGAAACACTGTTTTTCATTTTTTCATTATCTCTTATAACTTTAAATAATGTGTTCATGCAACTTCATAAAAATAGAGCATAAAGTTACACCACAAATAAAATACTTAGTGCCTAGTCATGTTGACACATAAGGGAAAAAGAAGGAAATGTGCTAATTACAATCTAGTAGCAAATAGAACTATAAATCCTGCATACTTTCATCAGTTCATATAGTTTTCAACTTGAATAACAACTACAATCATTTCTCTATCAAAGTCACAGAATCACAGAATCACCAAGGTTGGAAAAAATTTTCAAGATCATCCAGTCCAACCATCCACCAATCACAAATAGTACTCACTAAATCATGTCCCTCAACACAAAATCCAACATTTCCTTGAACACGTAGACTTCCTCCATGGAAATCTCAGTACTGGCACTTTCATGACATATTTCTCTGCATGGAAGAGATACCTCTTCTCCCCAGTCAGGCTCACACCAACAACAAGATGCACCAGTGTCATGTTTGGTTTTTTTCAACCTGACATCAGTTTGTATTCATCGGGGTTTTTATGCTGCAGATGAGTACCTGTTTCAGATGGATCTAGATTGCTTTGCATGGATCCACTTGGCCATCCCCACATCACACTTCTCAGCACAGCAGGTGGTTTGAGCATGGTACAACACAAGTATGCATATACAGCTCAGTTTCTAATCACACCTGAACTAATAAGCCCTCCTGAGACTTATTAGTGTCAGCTTGAGCTGTCTGGAAATGTCTTCCCATACATAAAAAAAGTCTCCATCATTGCTGTGAAAAGGTCTACTGATCAATGAAACAGAGCAGACGGCTGAAAAAGCCCCACAGAAAACCTTAGAGTGTGTATTTATAACAGACGTATGAGAATTTAGCAGCTTCAGTCTCTGAAATGCTGGCTGTGTTGAGCATACTTCAGCCCAGGGTTTTCATCAGTGGGCAGGGATGGCTGTCTCCAGTTGCTTTGCTGCCTGGGAGGTGCCCCCTCCTGTGTTCCTGCAGTGCTCAGGCAGTGAAGATGAAAAACAAATAGCAACAGGCAATCATGTAATTAAAGCCCAAATCTATCATAATTAATGCGTATAATGGAGATCAGTTAAGTACAAATTTAAGAGTTACACCAAGAGGAGGTTGCTTTATACCAGGGAACCTTATTCTTTCCTGTTACAACTAACTGCCTACAAACTAAAAGATTTAATCTCACTGCTATAGTTAAAGAAATATAGCTGTCTAAAGTCACTTAAACTTAACATGAATGACGGGATTTGGCAGCTCCTTTTACTGTATTTTAAATTAGCTTTTTGTTTTTAACAATGTATTGACAAATATTGTTAACCCGCAGTGAAAGCAAGTTGAAAACAAGCATTACAACTACATGCAGCAGGTTTAGCTGCCTCACATCTGCAGCAGCAATTTGCTTTCTTTGAGATATCTGGATGCCAGCTCATGAAGGCTAGCAAGCAAATAACGGTTTTATGATTAATGAAAAATAGGGTTGTGTTCTTAGGAAGAGTATCATAGAAAAACATTAAGTCATTAGACTTTTGTATTCCTTATTTTGCTATCTCTAGATAGAGGTTAGTAAGTCTGCCTTAGCCCACAGAAATTTTGAAATTATAATTAACATTTGCAGAATAATACATGATCGTAGGTGGATGCAATCACTTTAATACAATTCACTTTTATTGTCTCTCTCTTCTATAGTGGATCTGAGAAGGTCTCTATGCTGCAAACTGAAATTTCTGTCTACTCTAAGGAACACAGAAAAATAAGAGCTCCTTGACATGACCTGATATTGGGGGGTGGGAGGGGAGGGGAAGGGTATAACTACTAGCAGTAGAGTTTCTGTAGCACTATTATTTGCACTACTTTCCCTGAAAAGAAAATTAAAAAATAAAAATAAGAATGTTTATCAGCATCAATAAAAGCAGCCAACAAGGTTTACCCTTCTCCTTAAAACCACTACAGATATAAAATATACTAGAGCAGTTTTAATTAATTCTTTTCATATTGGATAAAAAGTAATGCCCTTGTTTCAGATATTGCATTATACAGCAGTCTATTATACAGAAGAGAGTGTTGTGACAGCAACAAATCTCCACAGCATCATTGATGTGAAAGCAACTCGTTCAGTTTTCATCAGCTGAGACGTTGCTCTATGGTGAAATTTTGGCTAATTCCTCTCCTGAGGCTGCTGGCATCTTGCTGTAGATCCAATTGCTTAAACATAGAATTGTCAACATTGCCTCCACATCATATGGAGAAATGCTTGTGGCTCCTGGCTGATTTTCTTTCACTTCTTCATAGAGGGAAGGTTAAGGCCGGAGGAACTGGGGCATTGCTTCTTTTCTTTGCTTCCTCTCTGTCATCTGAGCCCCTTGGGATCAGTACTAAGCGTCATTTCTAAATTGAACCAGAAAACTGGAAACTCAGTCTGATGCAAGGATATTTATTTACATCATATGCCTGTGCACAAACTTTATGCCACAGCCATAGTTAAGATCCGATCTTAAAAAGCAAATACCAGGAATATCAGAAAATTGAGTGATCTCAATCCTGCAGCAAACAGGAGGTGGTTCTCTTTTTCCCCAGTTTGTTGACTGCTGAAGTCACTCTCACTCAAGCACAAACAACTGAAAATACACACTAGTCTTGATGTCTCCATTTCATGGGTACTGTTACAGTCATCCGGATACCAGGCACATCCAGCCCTGAACAGATGCTCAGAAAGCAGTGGAACATGTAATATTGCATTTCCTCTTGTAAATACTGAGTGTTGGCAACCATATCTGAGTCACAACTCGAATTCTGAGATGAAAGATTCTCTAAGCCTTCGTCATTCAGCTACCTGCTCACACCCACAAGCAGTCGCCATTAGAAGTCAGCATTTGTCAAATATTTGCAGTAACATCCTGTAACTTGTTATTCTTAATTTCCACAGTATATGACAGTAGCATACATTGATCAGAGAAAACGTGGAAAAACAGAGATTTTAATTACAGCTTAAGCAGAACTACCCCTTACTGCAAAGGGACAAACGTTTGAGGAATGAGAAGCTCAAGTTCTGCCAAACAACAGTGATTTGAAAAGATACTATGAGCAGCTGAGGCAAACTTTGTCAATTTGAATTGCTAGCTATGCTGACTTTGTGGCTGTGTCCCACACTTCTCTGGGAAGCAGGGAGTCGGGAGCTTGTTCAAACACAGAATCACACAAGCATAGTGGTTGGAAGGGACCTCTGGAGATCATCAAGTCCTACACAGTGCTAAAACAGTTCCCTAGAGTAGGTTGCAGAGGAGAGCATCCAGGCGGGTCTTGAATATCTTCAGAGAAGCAGACTTCACAACCTCTCTGTGCAATTTGTTCCGGTGTCACCCTCGCATTAAAGAAGTTTCTCCTTGTGTGCTTATGAAACTTCCTGTGTCACTTGTTCTACCACTAGGCATCCACTTGACTCCCTCCATTTAGATATCTACAAGCATTTATAAGATTCCCTCTCAGCCCTCTCTTCTCCAGGCTGTACATTCCCAGGTTTCTCAGCCTTTTCTCATAAGGGAGATGCTCCAGGCCTCCAATCTTCTCCGTGGCACTCCACTGAACTCTCTCCAGAAGTTCCCTATCTTTCTTGGAATGGGGAGCCCAGCACCGGAAGCAGTAGCATTGCTGAAACCAGCTAGTGATGTCAGAGTCAGATTTGTTGAGACAAGAAATGGGTGATTATTGCACATCCTACAGCCCACTGGGTTAGCTCTAGCTTTTCAGCTGTCACAGAGCCGTGACTTTTCTCACCTTGTCAAGCAGCAACCTCTTGGACATCTTTCTATGCTCAGAATAGAAGAAATAAGCCTGCCACACTGCTAGAAAACAAGGGAGGAAAGAAAGTAGGCATTGTCTCATCTTTGGTATGGCAATGACAGGCCACGAGAATGGCACTGTTAAAAATGAGTGTGTACAGGAAAATTTTTACTTCTTTTTTTTTCTTTTTTTTCTTGAGATGCATCTGGAAGAATCAGCTCATCTTTTTAGTACTTTTTTTTGTCATAATAATGGCAATGCTATGCAGACAAAGCAGAGGCAGCCAGTAATAAAATCCTTTCCTTTGCTGCTGCCCACTGCAGTGCTGAATCTGGACAGACAGCAGTAATCATTGTGTGATCTTCACATGAAGAGCAGAGACTGTCCAAAACTCTATTTTAACCATATGATGACGTTATTCCTATTTTTTTTTCTTTGTTCCTGAAAAGGTATTTCAGGCAACATAGGTTTCCGATCTCAGTTCTAAAAGAGAAGATGCACACGAGCAAGTCTTCAGTGCCTCTACTCCTATAGCTTCTGTGACCTATTTAGCTCTAAGGGAGGGCAAGTCACTGGTAAGACAAATGAAGCATTATCTTCCTTGTATCTCTGGAATATTTTCCTAGACAAACATTCACATAGAAATTTCTTTAGGATCAAGGCTAAACAGAATAAACAAAGAGTAGTCATTAAGTTATAAAGCACATTCTTTAGATACCAGTAGTATGTTTTCATATTTATACAAGTAAAATCACCTTAGGCTAAAATAGAATTAAATAAAAAAAAATGTAAATGGAACTCATTTTTTATTTGTTTTCATGCTTCTTACTAAATACAAGCATTATTCCTACTCTGAGCTATAAAAATACCCTAAATATCTTTCATTTTATTTCTTAACTATTTTGCTGTATGTTTACCACCTCAATTAATAAGGTCCCATAAGTGACTGTGTTCCGCTCTTTGTTTATCACATTAGGCCTCCAGGCTACTCCTAGACCAGGTCTTTTAGGAAAGCTATGTACCATGATGAGTGACAGTTTATAAAGAGATGTCAGTATGGTTTCATCTGTTTACCAAAGTGACAACTTTGGCACAGCAACCTCAGTTGTTCTTGCATCAGCTCAGCCTTTAGTGTAGGCATTATTTTTCCTTTGTGCTCAGGATATAAATGAAAAGCACCAGTTCAGTCACAAGGAATGTACAAATTGCAATCTTTGCACAGACACCTCTTCAGAGCTACAGCCTGAGATTTGATTCAGTGGCACAGAACATACAGTGTGAAGCTCATTGCGAACACACTATTTTGGGAACCAGTTAATGCAGTAAAATGTAGACCTTATTTAAGCCTCATGAGGGATAATATAAGACAGAAAGTGTTCAAACCTTCAGAGAGGGAGCAAAAACAGTGTGCAGTGCTTTTTGTCCAGTCTCCAGGAGCAAAGAGAAAGCAAAAAAAACCCAAAAGATAGGAGGAAAGATACTCAAAAAGAATAAGTTCCTGGTGTTTAAAGGATAAGCACAACATTTATGTTATTTTCAGGAATATCTAATCTTAATCATAGTAAATCTGTACATGTTTTTTGCTACTAATCCTTGTAACACAGTCAGATGGTAGCAGCTTCACCAGGAGAGACTGAGACACCAACAGGCCTGTGAGCCAAAGGGATATAGTTTTGGGAAGACTGAGCTCTTCATTGAATCTATTACAATGCTGAAATGCACTGGTAAAACTATACCTCTGGGAAAGACTGGTTAAGAAACCGAATGTTATTACCTCTAAACCAGAAACAGGCCAACTGCACCTTCCATCCATAAGTTATATCAGCATAAGACAAATTTCTCTCAAAAATTCATTGAAGGCAATGGTACTGATCACACTTAATGAAAAGGACTTTGGTCTGGGCCTCAAATGCTCCAAGTGAAACAGCTTTTTTTGTGAATCACTTGATATTCTTAGACATTAAAGCTAAACCACCAGCCCAGTCCTTCCATTGACATTTGCACTCCACCTTCAAGAAAATTCTGTGATCTGTTAACAGTAGAAAGGGCATTTGTACAATGTGTGTTAACTTGCTTACCTCTCACAAGACTTTTTAAACTAAAATTTATCCACAAAGAAACAAAATGTGGTAGAATTATCACCCACTGAAAAATCTGTTGTGCTTCTTTGTGCCCACCAAACTTCGAGACAACGGGACACCAATACTAAAGTTGGCCTTTGAGTGGTCTTTCATGTACTTGTACACCCATCATAAATACGATTATTTGACTCTAATTTAGATCTCTTTCTAAATCTTCATTACAGTATGCTCAGAAATGGAGTGAAGTTGAGAGGGCACAATTGAAATGGCTGCAGCATGTAGAAGAAGAATCAAAATAAAGGTAATTTGATAAGCATTAACAGACGTTGTACCCATGAGCCTGGAAGAGAAGGAAGGGAGAGGAGCACACAGCAAGGATAGTAGATGGAAGAGCAGGAAGACTCTTTAAATTTTTTTTTTTTTTTTCCAGCTTCTGTGGAACAGGAAAACTTTTAGTAGTAATAGTGAAATATTTCGAGACCTCAAGATCAAAACCAAAGCTCATGTGCAGGAGGACATCTGGGTATAAATGGATTTAGCGGCCTTTGTTCTTTCCTCCCTTGACCCCACACATGCAAATCCTACTACACACAGGCTAGCTGCCACAGCTAGCCAGGCTTGTGCTCTTCAGAGCAATTTTAGAAGCCTTCTCCCTTTCCATCTGTTGTTCAGACCCAGCCCTACTTATTCTGAGCAGAGCTTGCTTTCAGAAGGGCACAATTTGCCCCACAGGAAAATCAACTCAAAGTTCAAAATCTCTTCACTCCTACATTACAGAACAGCTTCGCCACATTTAAATCTTCCTGGCAGCATGGCCAAGCAGAATTGTCACTCTGGTGCCAAAAGAAGGCTCCATGTTCTTTCTCCCTCTGCTGGAGGGATGGGAAGAAGGAAGACCAGGAGATCTGTCATGTAGAACAGCAGAGACGTCCTCGCTCTCGGGCTTTTTAAAATCTGCCAGGATTTAAAATGCATAGAAACATGCAGTGCTCCAGAGACCCTGCTCCGCAGCAAAGGATGTGAACTACTTTGTAGGGCACCTGCAGGAATGGGGAGAGTGGTGAGGAAGCCTTGCTCCAGAACCCACTCCCAGGTGGAAAAATGTACCAGCTGGTTGTTCTAAAGCAGGATTTTCACCCCGTTTCTAACAAATTTGTCTGAAATGAAGATAAAAAGTGAGAGCTGAAGCAGGAAGGAAGAGAATAAGCAGATGGACTGTGGTAGAAACCACAGTACTGATAAAATTAATTTCCTGTGTCTTCTGTGGGCAAAGGAGAGGAAATACAGGTTAAAGTACTCTGTAATTGGATAACAAATTAAAGCACTGCCTAATCTCTAACTAGGTTACTGTGCATCCAGGGGCAACAGCAGTCCACCTAGTCATCTGCAATGGAATACTAACGCTAAAATGTTGTCTTTTCACAAGGCTGTGACAGGAAATGTAGAAGCAATGGCTAATTCCTGACCTTGAAAAGAGTGTGCTAGCAGTTTGCCAAGTTATGAACAAAAGAAAAAAAAAGAAGAAAGCAAACACATACTGATGTAAAAAGAGATTGTAAAAATATCTGAGCAACAAAGCTTCGGTGCAGCTCTTTCTGTAAGAAAGCATTGGGAGTGACAAAAGATCTGGCTCCTCTTGAAACACAGATTGAATTTGAGCACATAAAGTACTACACTCTGGGCACTCCTCCTTATTATCACTAAGACAATTGTTAATGCAGCACCACTCACCACTAATTTAAACAAATTACATGTAATTCCTCCAGAAAATACTGCTTCACCACCTCAGCTGCCTGACTGCTTCTGTGCAACCTCAGATCAAAAGGCAGAAGACACAAAGAACAGTGCATTCAGTACTGCAGAGCCCTCTGCTTCAGCTGCATTCTTAAGTCAAACAGCACTGAAGCAAGAATCTTCATGTTTTGTTTCAGTGATGGATCCCCGTTTTGAAGTCAGTTGAACAGTTAATTGGGCAGGATGTTACCTACTGGCCCATAATGTGAGTTGGTACACTCCAGGGCAGCCATTCCACCAGTGCTCTTTCACAAATTTCATAAGGTCAGCATTAAATCTAATCCTCAAGGAATTAGTATTCTTAGTGCTACCCTTTGAAAAATACTGTTAATAGCAACAGATGCCACATCTTTCTGCACTAGCCAGAATTTTCTGTACTGGATTTAAAAAAAGAAAAAAAAAAAAGGCTATATCAGGGACTTGGGGTACTGTTTTTGCACATCTCTCTCAGGGAGAAAAAGTCAGTGCTGAGTATCAGTGGAAAGGACTACCAGGTGGCTTGCTCACTGTCTGCATACTTCAATGTTAGTAATTTGAAATTACATTCTTTTATATTCTTGTTTTGGGGAAGGATTTTTCAAAAGGATTAAAAATTCCTGCTAACTTGGGCAAGCCCTTCATTTTAAAAATTTGCTTTGAGGTCCTTCATGGGAGATCATCAACACAAATATCCCTAAGTCAACATCAGCTCTTGCTGATCAATGAATGGGCTGATATAAACAACAAGGCCACAGAAGATCTTCAGCATCCTCCTGTCTCTGCTCAGATTGGATATCAGAAAAAGATCCTTCACCAGAGGGCAGTGGGCATGGAGCAGGCTCACAGCCCCAACCTGAAGGAGTTCAAGGGGTGTTTAAACAGTGCTCTTAGATACTGGGTTTGAATTTTGGGTGGTCTTCTGCAGAGACAGGAGTTGGACTCAATGATCCTTCCGTGTCCTTTCCAACTCAGGATAATCTATAGTTCTGTCCAGACAAATGCAAATTCTCTTCCCTTCATCATGTCTGAAAATATGAGACTTCTGTTTGTTAATATCTGGTTTGTTCTGGTTTCCTCCATTGCCTGCTCCTAACAGGATGAAAGAAAAATGCAAAATAGTAAAAACAAGAACTTACAGATTCTGTGAAAAAAAAACCCTCAATTCTCTTTAGAAGGAAAATCCAAGAGGACTGTGTGCATGAGAGTGGAGAGTTGTTCTTCATTCAGGTCTTCATTTGCTGCTTGCTCTACTTGGTTTCTGTAGATCTAGATTACTTTCATTATGTGTTAATTCCCTTGGATGCAAACTAGAGAAGACACACTTGTTCTGCAAATTAGCCACTGTAAGTTAAAACAGACAAGTAGATAGAGGAGGCTTAGAATGGTGCTGTAGGAATTATTGAAATAAGAGTAGCTTAGTCACAGAACCACTTAATCTGTACAATAAAATTATTGTCTTCTACAGAAAATAAAGGGTCTTTTCCTTATTGAGACTAAAGAGTGGTGCACTAGTCAGAAACAATCTGAATATTTAAAGTTAGCAAGAAAAAGAAAACAAAAATTCAAAGCACAGCAAAGGTGAAAAACTCTCCCTTTCCCTCCTCGAGCAAAAGCTACTTCTGTCACACGAATGGCCTCACGGCCAAAAATCCCACCTCTGTGACAAGTCCACATGCTGAACACTGCCCTCCACTGTGCTCTGTTTTAAGGCAACACAAAACTATATCCTAACATCAGAGCGTTTCACAGTTGGCTTTACTATAGGCAATGTAAACACATAATTTCTTTTTGTGTTAAATATACACCTTTCTTTATCCCAGATTAAGTAGTGATCCTTGGGTTTCTTCAGATTTATATTTTGCAAAGAAGCAATACAAGTAAGTACTACACTAAGGTTTTTAGGGAGTTCATAGAAGGAGGAAAATCCACTGCTTAAATTCAAGCTTCTTATATTTAGCAGTTAATGCAAGAGTAAACATACCTTTTGAATCCTCAGAAGACAGAATTAGGTGATCCCAATTGGTACAAACTGATTTTCCCTCAAAATACATATATACAACTGGTTTACAATCTCTAATTCTCACTAATATAGGTAAAATGCATATATATATATACTGAAGCATACTATCAGACTATAAGCCAGACCCTTTCAATTATCAGACCATGATCCAGATTTAGCCTGCTAAAATACACATCAATAATCAGTAGCAATTTCTTTACTCACGCTCCTCACAACTATATAAGAAAAGAGGGGACCTGTAGCCACATCGGAAGAAATAGGTATCTTTTAATTAAAAGGAATATCAAGAGGCATGTGCAGCAGCAGCTCAGATTGATTTCAGAGAGCTCAGCAAGTGGAAGATAAACATGCAGTGAAATATGTTACTTAGTTGGTCAACCAGCTTTGCTGCACATACACACACAGGCGAAGGGGTGATCCCTAATAAGATCAGTGTGAAAGAAAGTGAGTGCAAGTCTGTGAAGTTGAAGAGAAAGGCTTAATTTAGAAATGGAGGAAAAATCCTGTCCTTCAGCTCTTCTTTACCCTGGAAAAATACATTCTATTTAATAGGAAGAGGCTCAAACTTGCCTTAGCAAAGTTGAAAGAGGCTTTCTGGTCATCTTTGACTTTGCTTATACTGTTAAATAAAAGTGGTAGACCCTTGGTCATCCACACTTGTTACTTAGGTCCAGGATAGTTTTGGACCACATCAGCTAGTTCTCTCTACCCAAATCAGCTAAAGATGCTGGTAACTATTAGTAATGAGGACACAGAATCATAGAATATCTTGAGTTGGAAAGGGCCCATCAGGATCATCGAGTCCAACTCCTGAATCATTCCCAAACTTTTTAAATAATAAGAATCCCCAGTTAACCTCCAAAATATCTAACAGTGTTCAATCTGTTATACTCTGCATTTACTTCTAAACGTTTGGCTTAAGGACTGAAGAGCTGCTCTGAAAATATCAAGCATCTCCATCTAGAATGAGCTCCATTTCTTTGAGTTGTGTTGGTTCACACAGCTAAATTCAAGAAGGCATTTTCTTGCAACAAAACTCTTATTTGTTGGGTCAATTAAAAAAAAAAAAAAAGGTCCAAGAGCAAATAAGCAACTTAAGTAAGCAGAGTAATCAGGAAATACTACAGCCTGTTAACCACTAGGGGAAATCTATAAATGATTTCAGTAAGAATGTTTTTATATTGATCACAAGGAAAGAAGCAAGGCTAATTTCAGGACTTCCCATTTGCATACATGGGCTTCCAGTTCTGAGTTGAACCTCATGTCCTTTTGTATAAGCAACAAAAAATAAGAAATTCCAGTTTCATTTTCTGAACACTCAGACTATGTAATGCAGTGATTTAACCTGTTCCTAAAGATTAGAGAACATCCCACATCTGAGCCACAATACAATTTCTACAATATGGAAAAAATATAGAATCACAGAAATGCCCAGGTTGGAAGGAGACTGTCAGAGCCATTTGGCCGTGGATCAATCCCTCTCCCTCTTTAATCAAATAGTATGAACTCAGGCTTCAGTTTCCCAGCTAGTAAAAGGAGTTTAAGGTGGGGGAAGGATATCAAAGCCCAGCTGAAGTACAATCCTTACTTGTCAACTGTTAACAAGAAAAGACTGTATCTCCCTTCAACATTACTTTAAGATCTCCAGAGTAAGCTTGTTGCTGGAGATTTATGGTGATCTGTTTGGTCTCAATATCACCTAATGTTCTTGACCTATTTGGCTGTGGACGTAAAAAATTAAGGGAAGAAAAACTCAAATTAACATGAAACCTGCACTAATGCAGGTAGAGTGTAGAAATGCCTTTGAAACCTCTTGGTAAAGAAAAAAAGCTACGTAAATGCTTCCAGTGTTGGATGCATCTATATTTCCCAGTTGATGGTATCTGATGAGAAGATTCACCAAGCCAAGATCCAAAGAACCATAGATGCTGCATTTTAATAGTTGTATTCTAAATCAAATTTCTGGGGGGAAAGAGTATATTTCCTCTCAGCAGCAGATACACCGACAGTTTAAGGTTAGCTTGACGTCCTCCCTCACAGGCAGATTCAAGTGCCAATCTTCTGGTTAGCCTGCAGGTGTTAACCAGGGCAGCTGGGGCACATGGAGAGCATTTCATGCCCATGCAGGTTCAGAACAGCAAGAGCTGCTAGGCATGCTCATGCAGATGGATGGCAGATGTCCACATGCCAGCAAGGAGGCAAGAGGCACAGGATACTCAGCAAAGGTCACTCTGGAGGCCGCTGCTTCAGAGCTGTGCAACAGTGAACAATAGAGTCATGAGAATACCTGCATTTGTGAAAGCAAAGCAACATTGACAGGGGTATTTCACCTTTAGCAAGATTGCTATAAATGGAATACATTCAGAGAAACTAGACTCTTATCAAATATAACTCTTATGTGTCCTTGCTAAAGGAACACTTCTAGAAATAGATGTTTTCCATGAAAATGTCCTTACATTTCAGGTCTGTTTGCTCTTCAGTTGATAAGTAGACTGAAAAATTTCTAAATTCTGTTTGCCTGCAGGACTTTCTATTGCCAACCTTTCTAAATGACTACAGATTCCTTTAATCCCTTTATTATTTACTTTATAATTTCTTTTGTCATTCTGGTTTTTCATCTTTTCATCTCCCTCTGAGAATAAGTGGGAGAGAGTGCATCCCACACTATTCAAGTATCATCTACATAGCACTTTAAAAAAAAATCTCACCTAATGTACTAACATCACATTCTGACTTACTTTTGTTCTAACTTCATCAAGTTCCACCCCCAAATTCTTTACCAATATATATGACTACAAGGGTTTAGTATTTATCTTTTTCCAATCTTCAATCTGAAATTTATTAGCATGTATTCTTTTTGGCAGCCAACTTAAGCCAAATCATTGCAGTTAGTCATTGAAAGCTAAAGCAAATTGGTCTCAGAAAATGTAATAAACTTTCATTTTGCCATTTCTCCTGACATTTTATTAAAAGGTTTTAACCTAGCCTGCACAACTTACAGTTTACTTCTGCTCTGGTTATAAGGTCCTAAGCTGCCACCTCTTTTGTCTTCTTATAGGCATCTGGCCTGGCTGGGATAAAATAATTCTGATCCACCATCTAAGAGGTCACAGAGTTAAGTAGATAAACATTAAAATGACATGTTTTTCGTCTGCCTATCCTTAGATTATTTTTTTCTTCTCATTGTGTTTAACAGTTTGGGTTTTTTTTAAGAGCAAGCACCATGCCTAACTCAGCACTTTGGGGAAGTCCCTGGATGGCATTTTTCCTCATTGGTGTATGGCAATGCTCAAAATTGACATGTTCTGTCATAGTACTAAGAAAGCCAGCGTCTTCTAAAGTACACTTCCATTGAAAACATTCAGCGAAGAGGGAATACCTTTTGTGCCCACAAATCACAGGATTCATCTCCACTTCATGTCAGTAACACACCAGAAATATCATCTTTTATAAACTGCAAAGACAAACTGAAATGAGGAAAGACAGCTGAACACAAAATCACAATGAATCCATTCCTACTTCCTTGGCACCCATTCCTCCCACCATGATTAAACTCATTGATTTTACCCAGACAGCTATTGCTGAGGAAGCTACAACCACTTTTTTTCTCCTATTACATTTCTACAACTCCACCATTGTCAGCATTTAAAACAAAATAAGGCCTTTCTCAGAAAATGCTGGTCTTCAACACTATCACTACATAATGACATATTTGCTGCAAAACTATCCTATACTCTTTTTAGGTGCTATTCCACAGAAGTTTCAAAGGTGAATCTTCAGCATGTTTCAAATTCTTTTGCATGCAAGCAGAGCTCAGTATTTCAGAACACAGGGAGATATAATGCATACAGTCACCTGTTTTGTCACAAATGCTCCCAGCCAGCAGGACCCCAAGAGTATGTTGCATTACAATGGCAAGTTATAATCTTCTCATACAATAATGTCTCCGAACCACAACATGAAATGTGAAGTCCAGTGAATGGAAAACAAGGTTAATCAAAGCTTAATGAAGGGTTGATCAGAGGTAAGGAAAATGCTGACTACAAGTAAGGACATATGTGAAGTTCTCTGACAATTCCTGGGAGCAGCTTTAAGGAGTCACATGGCACCTCTGTGAGCAGACAATGCCAGGACCCACAGTCTGTTCTGTTCCAGGTCAAGGAAGAAAAGATCAGAATTTTTTTCCTGGAAGTTGAGTTGCCCTTCTTTAACTGCAGAATCCCACGTAAATTATTTTACCCTCAAACAAGAAATGTGTTCAAGCAATAATCAAGACAATAAAAGGGGTAGCATTTGTTCTTGGGCCTTCTGAGTCCTCTTGCTGACTTTACTGTCTTTTCCTAACCAGGCTGTTGCTTTGCTGCCTCTACATTTATGTTCTTCTGTGACTGTTCTGCTACTGTAAATTAGCAGAAAGTGGGAAACTAATCACTCATACAGTTCATGCCCCATAAAACAGATAACAATCCATCATCCATCGTAAATATCAGTTACTTAGTAATAACCTGTGAGGTAGCTCTGTTCACTGTCACTAGCTAATTACTCAAAGCGTAGAGAACTTAAAAACATCAGAAAGAAACAGAATTAAGGGCTAATTTTCCTCACGGATCCTAATCCAAAGGAAAAAAGCAAGGTGTCTGCACAAAGCAGCAGGTGATGAAACAGAGATGTAAAAGTCGACAGTGGAGTTTGCAGTGTCTTGGATGGGTCAAGATCATATTATTCATGGAGATGCAACAAGTCTGAGTAAAGCCAGGAGATTACCAAATATTGGTACTGAAAATCTGTATAACCTTGTTTTTTGAGCCAGAAAGTCACTACTGTGTGGGGACAAAGTATCAGGTCTAGGAGAAAATTGCAGGGGGACACAAGTCTTCACAAGTTTTAATCCGTCTGTTAATGCCATTTAAAAGCATAGATTTCAGTGCAAGCTTAAAGACTTCAAGACACAAAATCACATTTGGTCTGAAGTTAATTCGCATCTGAAATGTTGGGTTGATCTCTTAGTGGGATAATCCATCAAAACCAAGTTGGGTTCTGATTCTTGGGGGCCAATAGCAGTATGTGTATCCACACACACTTTTTGTTGCAAGAACATCTGAACTGTAAACTGTTTTATTCATGCCATGAGCCCTATGAATTAATAAGCATTACTACTATTTTAACTTTCGTTGAGACATTCCTGATAGGACAATTTATTTTATAAGATACCATTATGCTAATGAGTTCTGGAATTTTTTTTTTTAAGGAACTGCCTACTTTATAATTTTTCCACATCTTTTCCTATATTTTCCTCTACATTTTGTTGTTATTTCCTGTTCATGTCATTTAATGTCTGTAAATTTACCTATCTTACCAATGAGTGATAAGAGTTGAAACTACAAGGCAGAAGCAGTACCCCACAAAGCACTTTTCTGCCGAGAAGTGTGAACTGGGAACTGTTATCTGGGCAGCTTGTTTAAATGTAGCAAGACACACTTAGAAATACATTTACTGAAAAAGTAACAAGTCTGGCAAACTTGTTTTCTTTAAATTAACATTTTCAACTCAAAACCTCATTAAGGGACAATGAAATTCTTCTAGATTTCCTGCTGAGAACCAAGAGGTTCATATGTAAACAGAAGACTTTGATTTTATATGCAAGCTCTCTCTCTTCTGTTCCTACTGTTCAACAGTAGTATAAATTCTAGTTTTCAGTGACACTAGAGCTTAATTCCTTAAAAGCTTGTTCAAGGAGTAATATCCACATTTTCCCTCAAGAAGGACATTGTGGAAACGTGCTTTGTGGAAGGTGCTTCTATACCTCATGGGCCTAGAAGATCTATTGGCTGCAGCAGGACCACAATAGCAGATTCCCCATGCAAAGAAATGTGTCAGCTGTCACCACATCTGTGTTCTCAGAAGTCAGATACATCCTACATCCTCAGCAAAGGCAAATTATCTGCATGGGAATAGAGACTATAGAAATGCTGCTTGTGTTCTGGCAGTTCAAGGAAGAAGTCACTGCAAAGGAATTGACCTTCAACTTATAGATAAGGTTCCCCTGAAAAATTCCTCATGAGTAACCACAAAAGCAAACTGGGAATATCAGAGTCCACCTCTTTTTTTTCAAAGAAGACAAAAGGAGCACAACTCCTCCATGCCCTTTCACAGCACAGCACACAGCTACATGGAGCCCACAAGGAGACATGCAAAGGTTTTGAAGGCTGAAATAGAAATGCTCTTTGACAAGTAGAGGTATATAGCTCTTTCAGAGCCTGATAAACACAGAGGCCTGAAGAAAGAGATTTATGAAAGTCTCGTAATTATTAAAAAAATGGCAGGATATATTAGGGGAAGGATCAAATCTAGATTTACCTTTTTTATTATATATTTTTTTACTTCAGCTACTGCCCAGTGCTGGAGACAGGAGATGTTCAACAGCTGAGGCACCAGTTCTACACATTCTTCATCCTCATCCTGTTCTTATCTTTCTAAATTACAAAGCAACATTAGAAAACATGGATGATGTGATGAATTCTCAGACAACAGCAAAGTCTATTTCCGTATCATACTTCCCTGAAATCTCCTCAAAACAAATCTTTCAAGGATTACAGTTTATTTTGTGTCACGTTCTGATAGAAAAGCCTAAACAATTCCAATGGAATTAAAATGTTTAACTTCAGTACAATTCTACTGTCCTATGGGACCTGGCTAATTTCAGTGCCACCAAATGATCAGGCCAAGTAATTTCCAGGCTACTACCTTCTGCATACAAACAGTAAAGTTTCAGTGCAATTCCTCATGCTGTTCCAAGTTAGAAGTTTAAAGTAAAATAAGCAGGTATCAGAGTCCAAACACAGAATATGGACACTAAAATTACATCATCAATTTCTATCACCAATGGAGCGCCACTTGATCCAGTTTACCATACACAACCATCCGGTATTAACACTCTCACTATTAAAATACTGGTTATGTTCAACACAATATTGAACTTTAGTACAGAAGATGTTATTATTCTGACTTACACAATGACTTTTACTCTGGATATAATTATTCTGACAACACTGTCTCATCGGCAACTGTTTACTTCCCTTTATACTATTTAATGTGAGTGCTTTTAATAGAGCAGGTTGCAGACACACAAAGTCTGCATTTTATTTATCCATTAGAAGTCTGCCACTTAATAATTTTGAGGCTTCACCCTCAAAAAGATCCTCTTCAAAGACAGTGTGTTCCTGATTTGAATAGCAGCTTTGTCTGCTATTTACCTTTAGTGTACAGTATATTCAAAAGGACACATTGCATACATACGTTCTGCTCGCACTGAGTTCAACCCATCAAGGAGACAAGCACCATCTCTTTGCAATTATAATTGTCAGTTCATCTGAGTGGCTCATAACATGTCAGGATCCACTTCAAGAACATGATAAATAATTCTTTTAATATCCAGTCTGAAGATGAATGTACTCCTTTGAGCATTTCATCACATCGCCTGCAAAAAGAAGACTTTCCTCCCAGCTCCCAGTGTATCCTGTCAGCTGAAACACACTGCATGAAGTGTGCTCTGTCTGAACTAACATATGGTTTCAGTCCTGCAAAGCCTATTTCCAGGTACTCTGTCTGTTGTATGCAGCCTTTCCATGCAGTGGCAAATAGCTCCTGGTACATTAATTGTTGTACACCGCAACAGGTTTTTTCACAACAGAGATTTTAGCATTTAAAAGCAATGTTTTATTACTGAGTAAGTTGTTCAGTAGACTTGTCTAGTAATTTGTCTCTAAAAAGCTATTATTCACTGAAACGCAATGAGCAAAACAAAGCCATCAGCAGCACGTTCGTGCCGTGTTAGAAACTGTCTGCAGTTTTTAACAAGCAGAAAAGCCAGGCAAAGGGCAGGAATGGTGTGTCCAAAATCATAAGGGAGTTCTTCATCTGAATGAGGTATAGAAATGACCCACTGCTCCCGAAGAAACAGGATCACCCTGGCCATAAGCAGCCCGCTCCAGCAGGATGCAGTGCTACAGGCACACTGCAGCCTGACGTCTATGAGTACTCAGCACAGCTCGGTCTGCACACAGCCACTTCATCTGGCCAATCACCTTCTAGACGTACAGCATCTCATTCTGCAGTTACACAGAAATCTCAGTAGTGACCCCACAAACTACCACTAAGCAGTTGCTGTAATGCTCTACTGCCTTGCTGCTGCTTTTTTTAATGTCACGAAGTCCTCTTAAAGAACCGATTTCCAGTTTCAAGCTCATTCTCCTCTTCAGATGATGTTTTTATAGACCAGGCAGAAAACCTTTGCACGGGGACTAATTCTGAATGTCTAAATCATTCCTTCCTGAATTTGCAGTCAATGCATATTTTAGCTCAAAATTAATATACTTAGCATAATCTAAGCAGGTAAGAAGAATAAATATCACTCTCAAAGGAAAACTGCATATACATAAATATTTAAACAAATGATATCTGTAAATACATTTATCATATTTTCTCTAAGGGTAAGTCATCCTTTGTATATTTGAACTCAGTTATAAACGGTCCATCATTAGCAGACATTGAGCTGGGTGTGAGCATTTCACAACAGGAGGGGGATTCATGAGCAGGCATAAATTTCACCCCTTAACAAGGAGAATATGCAATTTAATTTGATCAACAATAATCAAATTTGTATAAATTTAGAAAATGTATTCCACAGAGGACAGAACTTCAGTAGGGGAGATATACATAAATAGGCAGTTTTACATCCAAGGGAAAGAAACACACCATGGATCTCATAACAGTGTAGGAATGGTGGGGTTAGGCAGTCAGAGATGCTTTCAAATCTGCTTGAAAGACACTCCAAGGGCCCAATCCTGCAGCTCCTGCTGAGGCCCTTAGTCTTTCAGTGTGAGGTTTGTTTTCCATGAGTTAGAAATGCTGGGTGGCCTGGGTTTACTTCAGATAGGGATAACGATTGTCACAATAGATCTTATGAGCAGAACCCAAGCTTCTGTTTTCGTTTTGCATGACTATGCTTAGAAACTTTTTCAAACAATGAGCAGCCATGAAAGAGCAGCCTGACTGCTTTATGGGGATGACACAGAGATCCCAGTTTAGACACAACCCACACATCAGAAGTTCTTTTTAAATAGGTTTTGTGCCTGAGATTGATCTGAGATTGATAATATCAGAAACTAAACTCCTTTATCAGCAACATATTAATAGCAATGCCAATTTCCATCCACTCTCCTGTCAGCACCCCTGACTGAGTTGGAGAGATGCCTCCCCTTGGAGGTAAATGGAGAGGAAATGTGATACATCCTCTGTCTGCTGGATGCCACCAAGAGGGAAATGTGATCCATGGGGACATGTCCCGCTCCAGCCAACCAACCTATCACCCATGGGCAGCTGGCTTTGGGTGAAAAATGTTTGGTTCTTCCTCTGTTGGCTTTAAAAACCACCCAGAGGTACTCTCTTTCCCCATATCCTCTTAAGCCCAACAAAAAAAGAATCAGAGCAAGCAAAACCACTCTTCATCCTCAAAGTTTTCTCCTAATGGAGGTGAATAGTTATAGGAAACAAAAGACACTTTCCAGGATCTCTAATTTGAAACAAAGAAACAAAGCATTCCAACAGATAACCCACAGCTGTTGCTGCCCCATCAGAGCCCCAGGCACCATCCACTGCGTTCCCCTAGCTCCAGCCTTACTCTGCTCTGTGCCAGGAGACACAGCAGAGCCCTCGGAGTAGCCGCTGAGCCCTGGAGGAGATGGGCACATAGGGAGGGCACGGTACAGAGCACCTGGACAAGAGCCACCCACTGCTGTAAAGAAAGTAACTACCACAAGGGGTTAAAAAAAAAAAAAAAAAAAAAAAAGTGCATCAGGCCAAAAATATCTGAGCAACCTGCGGTCACAGCTGCCCAACCTGCCCGATTTTCTGCCAGATTAGCTCAGTAGTAGCTGCGCCTCGGGAGACCCAAGAGCTCTCGAAAAGTTTGGTGGGTGAAGACGGGGTAAGGGGACGGGGGACCGGGAGGAGCCACCGGCAAAAGGGAGAGTCGCCGCTGTCTTGCGGGCACTGTGGAGCTGGCGCAGGGGAAGCGCCGCGGAGCAGCAGCGCCTGTTGCCCAAATACCGGCGGCCCGGCCGAGCCTTCCCCAGCAGCCGCGGGGCCGAGATTTCGCATCCCTCCGCTCAGAGCGGAGCGGCCGGAGAGGGATCTCTGACTCTTGCCTGTGGTCTGCTCCCAGGGATGCGGGCTGGAAGGGCTGCAGACCACCCCGGCCCTGAACCCTTTCCCGGAGCATCGCCCCTCAGCTCCGCTCCGCGCTGCGCTCACGGCCCTGCAGGAGCCGCTTCTCACCCCCCCCGGCTGCCCTGCCCCGGCCGCCCCAGGGGGAAGCTGCCTCCCCCCCACCCCCCTAGGCTCGCTGCAGCGCCAAAGGGGAGAGGAGCCCGCGGGAGCTGAGCGCTGCGGCCGTTCCCCAGCACCCAGCGGGGCATTTCGGCCTCTTTGGTATTCTGAGAGGTGGCCGCTCGCTGCTGCAGAGCCGGGAGAGAACAGGAGAACTTGGGGAGGTGGAGGGGGCCAATAAATCCGCCGAGACACCCGCAGCTCCGCAGCGGCACCGAGCTGGGCAAAGCGAGAGCCGGGGGCGGAGAGGGGTGCGGGCTACCAGGGCTGTCGCTTGTTGGTGTTGGGGTGTCAGAGAGCCAACGAAAGCCTATGATCTACTACACTGCAGTGCCGGCGTCAGGAGCCTCCTGCTCGGGAGCTGCCGCTGCAGGGCAGCCGGCACACACCCGCACCACGCACACACACGCAGCATCCCTCACCTCCCCCCGCCCGCAGGTGCTTGCGGACATCCCGCTGGCCTGGGGGAGCAGGCAGGCGCCAGGGGGACCGGGGCCCGGGGGAGGCGGGTGGGAGGGCCGTATTTCCCTGAAAAGCCGCTGGCTCCCCCGCCCGCCGCATCCCGGCCGCCCCGAGCGGGAGGGAAAGATGCAACAGCAGCAGCGTGACCCACCGGGCCAAGCGGCCCGGGGCAGCCGCATTTGCATTTCTTATGTAATGCACCGCAAGTTTCCCCAGTCGGAGCCGGACCGAAGCAAAGCTCATGATGCCGGTTGCAGGCAGCCATGGGGCCGGGAGCAGAGCGGAGGGGTCAGCCCGGCAGCGGGTGACGGAGGGGGGGGCACAGCGCCTCAGTCTCCGTCCAGGCAGTGGCCCAAGGAAAGTGACCCTTTCCTCAACGCCCCACTCTGGCCCGAGGTCCCAGGGGGGATTGCTAAGTTGGGGGGGCCTGACTTCAGAGAGCTGTGGGAGGTGGGTGAGTGCGGAGTGGGGAACGCGCTGTAAATCGAGCACAAAGTGAAGTACATGGCCGGCTGGCAGCAGCATGCACGAGGCCGGGCCCCCTCCCAGATGGCAGCCCCGGGGATGGGCTCTGGGGACAGTGGGCAAAATGCACCGGCTGCCCCTCCGATATAAAAGTTTCGTCCTCAGAAATAGACCACGAAACTAGGAGATGCAGCCCGGCCTGAGGTCGCCTTTGGTCATAGATACCAATACATTTTCTCCGTGGTGACAGTGGCTGAAGCTAATCTGTACCGCTTCTTGCTTATTCATACACATACATGCATGTCCGTGCCGGCCTCACTCTATCCCCCCTTCTCGGTAGGATTGCAGATCTAGCTCGGCAAGCAACAGACAGGGCAGCATAAAGGAAAACAACGCGGTGCAATGCATTGCTTACCAGTTTGGTTCTTGTTTTTCTTAAGACTCTTGCCACAAAGACACTGCAGCATATGCGATCCTTTGCTGAAAATGTTCCAAAGAAACCACATTGATTTGGGCGAAAAGCAATCCAGCAGCTTATACACCCTGAGAAAGAAGAGATCCTTGCGGTTGCATAATAATAAATTGAGACCAGTTCTCCTGAAGAGGGGCACCAGTTTTATCATAGAAAAGGCGGTTATATTCCGATCTTCTCACAGTTTTTGTTGGTTTTTATTTTGTTGGTTTTTGTTGGTTTTTTTTTGTTGTTGTTGTTGGTTGTTCTTTTTTTTTTTTTTTCTTCACGTGGTATATTTCTTTGAGACTTTTCAATGGATGCTTTTTTTTTTTTTTTCAGCCGGGCTCAATGATTATTCCCCTTAGATCAACATTGGATTATAACCAAAAGCGTGAAGAGACACACGCACAAAAAAAAAAAAAAAAAAAAAAAAAAAAAAAAAAAAAAGAGAGAGTGAGAGAGAAGAACAAAAAGAAAAAAAACAAAAATCCCTTTTTCAGCGCGAAGCCAAACGAAAAGTAAGGTAGCGAAATCCCGGCCGAGGCCAAAACCTCATCGGAGACACCGGCAGAACGCGGCAGAAGGATCCCCAAAGAGACAACCATAGCCTGGCACTTGACTGCTAGGAGGATGGGTGGATCTGCAGAACAAAAGCCACGGCAGGATCCATCCTACTGAACGACTGCCATTGTGCAGCCCCGCGGCGGGAGAGCGCACCACCGCACCCGGCGAAGCCCGGCTCGAGGCGGAGAGACCGGCTGCCGGCCGCGGGGCGGACCCCGCCCGCAGCCCCCGCCGCTGCCCTGCAGTCCCCGCCGCCCCGCGACGCCTCCCGCCCTCGCCCGTGCGGGCCGCTCGCCTCCGGCCCCGGCTGCCGCTGCGCCCCGCTCCGCCGCGCAGGAGGCAACAATCCCCCGCTCCGCGTCGCCCGCCCGCCCGCCCGCCGCAGCCTCGGCGCCCAGTCGCCGGCGGGCGCCGGGGGAGGAGGAGCCGCGCTGCCCCGCCGGCCCGGCTCGCCGTCACGTACCCACGTGCGGCAATGCTCGGAGCGGATCGGCACCGCTCGGCTCGGCCGGCCCCGCAGGGAGAGCGGGCGGCTGCGGATCGCCACCCCCTCCTCCTGCAGCTCCCCCCTTTCCCCTCCCCCCCCCCATCCCCGAGGGTCCCGACCCTTGGAGTCTCACCCTCCCCCAAAACAGACTTCTGTCCGTAAAGTGGTCTCAGTGGTAGGAACTGCCAACGCAGCCGTGGGCCACATAAATCAATCCCCAAACGGTGTTTCTGGACGCTGTCCCTGCTGGTGTCATGCTTGTACAGAGTTCTGGTCAGGCTTGAGTTTGCTCCAGTGGGGGCAAAAGCTGAAGAGCAGCCCAGCAGAAAGGAATCTGGGCATTCCAGCTGATGGCAGCATGAATCCCAACCAGCAAGTATGCACTGGCAACCAAAAGGGCCAACCCTGCCCTGGGGTACATCAAGCCCAGCACTGCTACCGAGAAGGAAAGAGGTTGTCCTGGTCTGCTTTGTGCTGTGTGACCTCACCTCCTGCATTGGGCACAGATTTGGAGCCATGGTATGAGAGGGACCTATAGCATCCGAAGGAGGGTTGTGATGATGGTGGAGGATCTGGAGAGCACAGTGTGTTGGGAGCAGATGAAGTCCCTTGATCTGTTCAGCACAGAGCAGAGGAGCTGAGGGGAGGCCTGATGGCAGCTCCATCTCCTCACAGGGAGCGGAGGGGCAGCTCTGAGCTCTGCTCCCTGAGACAGACAGGGCCTGAGGGAACGGCATGGAGCTGTCAGGGGAGGGGAGCTGGGGGTTAGGGAAAGGGTCTGCATCACAGAGCGGTGGCCGTGGAACCCTCCCCAGAGCTGTGCTCACAGCCCCATGTGCCAGAGTTCATGGAGTGTTTAGACACTGCTCTCAGACCTTGGGTTTGGATTTCAAGTGGTGGTGTGTGAAGCCAGCAGTAGGACGCAATGATCCTTGTGGGTTCCTTCCAACTCCGGATATTCTATGACTCTATGACCCTATGATTCTGTGGTATTTGCGTGGTGCAGTCCTGGGCTACGACTGGGATTCCCAAGCACTGCAGCGCAAAAATAACCCCACAGAGTTCCCATTCCTGTGCAGGGCCACTTGCTGCAGTCCTAAACTTGGAGCTCCACCCTTGCACCAGGGCAGCACCTTCTGGGCTCACTGCACAGGCTCAGCCCTGCAGCAAGGCGATGGTATCCACGCATGGCAGTTGTGGCACTGGAAAAGATGGAAGCTGATGCACATGTTCTCCCTCTCTGTGTGCTCTGCTGGACTGTGTGAGTACTGGAAGGTGCTGGAAGTGATGGGGCATAGATCATAAAGAAATGAGGGAAAAGATGATGAAGTAGAAGTAGAAAGGTGCTGCTGGGGAAAAAAATAAAAATAAAAAAAAAAATAAAAAAGGAAGGTGCAAGGAAAAATAGGTGAAAGAAGTGGGACAGTGAACAGTTCTCTCTCCTTTCCTGCCCTTCTCCTATTGCTGAAGTTGCCCTTATCCACCATGGATAGAAGATGATTCACATCTGGATCATCTTTACCTCTCTAGGCAAAGGTCCAGTTGTTGACAATTTTTTCCCAAATTAAAAAAATAGAAGTATTAGGAGACTATTTCCACCTATGACATTTTTAACTATATTTGTTTTCATTCAGTTTGGTGTTTTCTCCTGAAGCACCTGCATGATAGGATAGAGCCCACCCTCACCAAGTTTGCTCATGATACAAAGCTGTGAGGAGTGGCTGACACTGCAGAAGGCTGTGCTGCCATTCAACAGGACCTGGGAAGATTGGAGAGTTGGGCAGAGATGAAGTTCAACAAGGGCAAGTGTAGAGTTCCTACACCTGGGACTACACCTGGGGAGGAATAACTGTACACATCAGTACAGGTTAGGGGCTGACCTGCTGAAGAGGAGCTTTGCATAGAAGGGCTTGATTGCCCTGATGAGCAACAGGTTGGCCATTAGCCAGCAGTGTGCCCTGGTGTCCAAGAAGGCCAATGGGATCCTGAGGTACATTAAAAAGGGAGTGGTCAGGAGCAGGTCAAGGGAGTTGATCCTCCCCCTCTTCTCTGCTCTGGTGAGGCCACATTTGTAGTACTGAGTCCAGTTCTGGGCTTCTCTGTTCAAAAAAAAGTCAGAGATCTCCTGTAAAGAGTCCAGCAAAGGACGACAAAGATGATTACAGGCCTGGAGCATCTTCCTTATGAGAAAAGGCAGAGAGACCCAGGGCAGTTCAGCCTTGAGAAGACTGAGAGGGGATGTGATCAACGTTTATAAATATCCAAAGTGCAGGAGGCAATTGGATGAGGCCAGATTCTTTTCAGTGGGGTGTAGTTACAGGACAAGGAGCAATGGCCAAAACCTGGAACACAGGAAGATCCACACAAATGAATATAAGAATTTCTTTACAGTGAGGATGATAGAGAACCGGAACAGGTTGTCCAGAGTGGTTGTGGAGTTTCCTTCTTTGGGGATTTTCATAATCCCTCTGGATACCTACGTGTGCAACCTGCTGTAGGGTACCTGCTTTAGCAGAGGTGTTGAGCTCAATGATCTCTTGAAGTCTCTTCCAACCCCTGTAATTCTGTGATTTTGTGAAACTGTCATTGTTCCAGGAAGTATAAGACTTAAGTATGTAAAGACACAGGGGCTTCTGTATGTGTTTTTCCTTCCCCATGAAGGTATCTGGTCACCAATGTTTGGAAATTCTGATTGTTGACATCAACAAAAGTGATGGGAGATGAAATTTTCCAGTAGTTATAATTTTAGTGAGATTCTGGATTTATGCATACTGCTTGATTGCCAAATCTCTATCTATGTAATACTTAAACATCATTATGCTGTTTTATGGAGATGAAGAATAGTGAACAGAAATAGAGATTTATATTGCAAGAAGTGGCCCATGGAGTTTGCAAACACCATAAACCAAGCGTCCCTCCCTGTGTGCCAGTGTTGCACAGGCTGCTGGGAAGTCGAGCTGGCTTGGCCACCTTGCAGCCAGCTGGCTGGGAGTGTGCAGCAGCCCTGGTGCTTTTCATGGGAGCTCATATGTCACTGCCCCCCTACAAACATAAAATTGATCTAGAGCCTTCTCAAAATATCAGAGATCCCCGTCTATCTTTCAATGACCACAAGAGCCAGTGTTATGTAGCTGGGAACAGTCTGTGATCTGTAGAAAACAATAAGTCATTGACAAGCCTTCCACCCCAGTAATCGCTTTATAACCCTCCTTCAGGCCAGAATGTAACTCCTATTTCTAAATGAAAGTAGAACTTCTCCTTAGCATCTCACTATCATTCAGATGTCAGCAGCTGTGACTCCAGAGCCGAAGGGGTCTGGTTCTAGAGATGATATGTTATTTAAGGTATAAATATATAACTGTAGTTATAACAGAAGCAGAAACTCTGTGTCTCTCCTGAGGAAAACATCCTTCATCTTGTGTGCCTGGTAATTTAGTACCTGCAGGGAGGACCCTAAAACACAACAAGCCTGAAGTGGAATGTCTGAGCAGGACAGAAAATTTGTTCTGATTTCCTCTTTATGCAAAGTGAAAGTCACAGAAAGATCAGCCCCTTGAAAGAACAGTTGACCTAATATGAGAAAAAAAAAGAGGGAGTCTTTTGTTCTCAGGTGAAATATGTGAAATATTCTTAAAAACTCTAAAACATGCTCAGACCTGTTTCACCTAAGCATAAATTATCCTTTTCAACACTTTAATTAATTTATAAATGGCCTATCATTAACTGACACTGAACCGGGTGTAAGCATTTCATCACAGCAGGGAGATTCATGAGCAAAAATAAATTAAATACTTTACTGTGTACTATGCACAAGTGATCCAATAATAATGATAATGATGATGATTATGATGTTAAAATAATAATAATAATAATAATAATAATAATAATAATAATAATAATAATAATAAAGGAGCAAGAAAAGAGATGGAAACATCGAAGTATTCCCTCTGGGATTCTTATCTGCCTTAAGGACCATAAAATAACAGACTTTGCATGAAAAGAGATCTATGCATAAAAGATGGTTGGACCTGAGGAAGAAAATATAATTTATGTAGTCCTTTCAAATCAAAAGAAGAGAAAATTAACTTGAGATATGTGCTCAGATCTTTTTCCAAGGATTTCACATTTTCTCCTAGGGGAAAGGGAGAAAGCAGAAATGAAGTATTCTGGTCACTCAGGCTATAATAGGGTAACATCTAACTGATATAAATTGTTGCAGGTTGAAGAGAGACAAAAAACGTGACAAAATGAAAGACATCCTGCTTTTACACATACAATCAAGAGTCTCCATCTTCTGGATAAGAGAAAAGTTCTTACCTAGGGATTCCACAGTAACAGCGATGGAGGAACTAAATGCCAGGTAACCCATCTTCACGGTGTGGTGGCTTCGGAGAGCTCAGTTTTATGCAAGGGAAATTAAGTGAAGTCTTGTTTCTGAAGCCTTTTTGAGAAGAGAGACAGTTTTTCCAAGGTGCCAAAGCACACCTACCATATATGGTAAGACTTGAAAATGGAATAATCGCCTCAATCCAAAGTCAGTGTGTATGTTAATTCCAACAATGTTAGTCAAAATTAGCTTTTTGCACATCGGCTGTAAACTTTCTTCAGAACTGCAGATCCTGCATCATTTTCACATAGTTTAGAAAATACCGTGACAGAAGTGATCATTTAGGGAATTTGAGCCTGTAGAATAAAGTATCTAGGTATTTGCCTGTGAGCTAGATATCTGTGGACTGTTGGAGTCCATGGACATCTAGAACTTGATTTGGCTGCTGAAACTTAGACATCTAGAGCCATCTGAGACTTCCTAGAATATCTAGCAACATTGGGTATGGTAGTTATGATGCTGGATCTATTGCAGGCTGGTGTCCTTTGGGAGTTGCAGGTTGAGGCCACACAGTACAACTTAAAGCACCTCAAATGCATGGTGATGGTTACCCATGCTTAGCCAACTGCACAGAATTCCTAAATCTGTTGATCATAACGGAGATTAGATACTCAGCTCACAGATTCATACATATACAAGTACTTCATTTGAGGTGTCTTACCCACAAACTGTCTCCCAAACTGAGTGTTTAGAACTCTGGGCTGTTATCATCCTTGTAAACAGCTGATTCTTAAAATCTTATCCATATTTTCCATTCCTATGCTGGCAGTGGTGTCTAGAGGAGTAAATGAGGCTGAACTCTTCATCATACTTCCTGGTAGGTTTTCACCCTATTCGATGAAAAAATAATAGAAAGAAGTGTTCAAGTATTAAGAGCAACAGCACCTTATTTTGAAATTGTCACTTTGCTCCTAGTAGTAAAGGGAAGAGGGAGGGATTGTCATTCTCTGACAATTCAGCATATGGACACATACACTGAGAGAACAAGGAAATAAGCTTGAACATCTGATGATCTTACAAATTAGTACATATTCATTCACCATTTATAGTCCAGTGCCAAATTCTATGAGATTATAAGGGTGATAAAGGAGGGGAGGCAATGGAGATCATATTGACGTAATTAGATTTTAGTCAAATCGATTGTTGCTTACGTACAAAATGAGGTTAGCAAATATCACGATTTACCTTTCTCTGTTCCAAGGTGCTGAAAGAATAGCAGAGTGTTCCTGAGCCAGCTCGTGTGATTAGTGTCCTCAACTAGTGCTGTGCTGGTGTCTTGTAGTGGTGGTGCCTGGTTGAGTTGCGTGAGTAAGGGTGAACATATGTTGAGTTCCTGGGATTGTTTTAGGTTGCTTAGTTAAGAGGATATTTTCATGTACATGAGTGATGTCCTCCATCATCTGTTTCAGTCCTACCAGCCTGGTGCCTCACAATACCATTTAATGTGTGGGAAGGAAGGAACTGACTGAATGTGAGAAAAAGAACCTTTGTATCTACTGCTCAGGAGGGGCCAAACAAGTCCTGATGTTCAGAAGGAGTAATAGTGGGAGAAATCATGCTGACTTCATACAGCATAGTAAGATTTCATGAGAGAGTAGCTGGGTTGTGAGCACAGTCCAGACTGTGTGCTACATAAAATGGTCTGATGCTCAGAAAACAGAAAAACAGATCGGAACCCTGATCTGTTACCTTGTTTTGGACTGGAATTACGATTAACTGCTTTACAGGGAGGTGCCATGATTGCTTTACTGACCAATTTGTTGTTATTACTCTACTAATGCCAAAGAGTTTTAGTCATAGATCAAGACCTTGGCATACTGGGTCCTGTAAAACTCAATCAAAGACCATGCCTGAACTAAGTCTGGATTTTCAAGAAGCAGTAAAAGATCTAGCTTGGAAAAAACTGCCTGGTTGGTGTGATTCAGCTGTTTTCACACATTGTACACCATTTAATTCATTCTTCCACCTGCAAAAGATGTTAGAAATGTTCATGAAAGAACAGAAAGGCTTCTACATGCCTTAACTGTGAACAGTTTCCCAATCAAAAGTGAGGTCCAGTGAACATAAACATGCACTTGTCCATCAGGATGTGAATCACCTCAGCCTTCTCCAAGAGAGAAGCTAAATTCCGATGCCTGGCAGTGCACAGAGTCCAGCAAATAGAAAGACATACATACAATGCAGAAGGATCTTGTGTAGGTTTGCATGCAGGATTTGTCTTCAGAAAGCCTATTAAATCTCCCTCCATCAGGCTCATAACAGGAGTGCCCAAGCCGGCTATTCTGGCTGTACTTTCCTCTGTCTAACCTGCAGCAATCAGATGTCAGCCACTGCCTTACAGGCAATTGGCAGGGGTTAGAGAGTAGTGACAGGTGAGAGATTACAGATGGAGCTTTTGTGCCTGCAGCCGCCACCAGTGCTGGCTTCAGCCACCTTCAGCACAAACCACTGCTCTGCTCAGCTGAACTTTGGAGAGTTGCTCTGTGTTGAATGAGCAGCTGTCAAGCACTCCAGCTATGACTGGTCACTGGGCAACATCCCTTACTAAACTGCAAGGATAAAACTGTAGTGCTTTGCTCTGTGGATGTACAAGTCAGTTATTGCAGAGACCATAATCCATAGCAAATCTGAGATCATTGACATACAAACAAAATACAACCATGGATACTTGAGCAGAAGGCTCTTGTATTCATTTTTAAACAGACATGGTCCCAGCACTGCTTTCAAATACAGACTGTGCCTCTTTTATTTCCCCTCAGTAACAGAAGTTTCATGAACTGTGGGAGCATATACCGTAGGACAAAGGGTAGTAATTTCAGAAAAACAAAACCATTGAAGAAGCAAGGCCATTACAGCTAAGATAAAACAAAAACACTGCGAGAAGTATCTTAAGGACTTGAGGGCAACAGCACTGATGGAGCAATTAACTCTGAATCTAAGTAAATATGGAAAGTTTTAGGACAGAGGAAACATTTTTAAAAGCTTAGTTTAAGTTGTTTAGGTGATGTAATGGTTTGATGGCTGTAGTTGCTTGATTTAATTTCAGATATATGTAACAGCTATGAAGACTGACTAGTGAAACTTTTATAGTTCTAAAAGGGCAAAACATTTGTGTTACAGCTCTGTGGCTAAATTAAAAATGGTGTCAGTGAAGGACAGGAAAACGCTCCAGTGTTTCAATGGAACGAAATAATTCAGCTTTGGTGAAGATTCTGAAAAGCTTTTTTGCTTATGTCTCTGCTTACATCTATTGTACTTGAAAATGTGGATAAATCAAACTATTAGCTAAAGAAGATACTATAGTGCTTTGTCACTGGTCTGAGTAATAGGAATAATGAAGTATCTGAAAGATCTTTGGAATAGAAAACCAGCAAACACTGATGAAAGCATAAATAAAACATGATACCTTATACTTCGTGCTACGATCCTACAAGGAAGGAAGCATAAAATATATGTTGATCTAAATGAGAGTGTAATTGATACAGAAAGCAGAGACTCCATTCCTGACAAGATAAAGAGAAGTACGGTGGTGACAAGACTGAACACATGTTTGCAGACTGTTTATATTTGTCTTGGTGCCATTTAGCAGAGTACCCAAAGGCAGCAGCTGCACCAATTAAAGCGGTGGGCATGAAAGATGGTGCAGTGGGCTGCCAAGCTACTTAAACAGCAGTAAAATGTGCAGCACAGAGAGCACTAGGACAGATCACCAAAGAGCAGCAGAAATCTGCTTGCCATCAAAACAGAGCAGGGGAATTTGCAAACTCATATCTACTGGACACAGTGGACTGAAGTGTTCTGATCTGGAGAATTTTCATATTAATACACATTCTCTGAAACAAAATCGCCAACCACTGGAGGAAATCAGAGTCTTCTAAGGAAGAGAATCCAAATCATTCAAAATATGAATCAATTATGTCTTTTTTTCCCTTAGAATAAATTATTTTTCAGACTTATCTTCACAGTAAGTTCATTCAACTCAGCAAGCTATCATAAGACAAACAGTATACTCTTCAAATAGGTACCTAAGAAATAGGTGATAGACATAAAAATTATCTCACGTATTTGGTTACTTGACATAGGAACTGGTCTCACTAAATCGCTCTGCCACAATCAGTGACAGGGGAAATCCAATTTGTCCTACCTGAGTATCCTCTTTATCTCTTCACTGACTATGCAGAGGACAGAATCCAGTCTACAAAACTAGCCAGTGGCTGAAGATGTTAATGCAGAGAAGAGACTCTTAAGCCTAAAGAGAGTGGCTTATCTAATCACTAGATCCTATCACTTGATCATTGGATGTTGTCATTGTATTTAGGTATAGTATAACAAAACATACATGGGTAGAGCCATGTCCACCTATTTGAAGGTCCTTGAGCCCTTCGTTAAGTTCAAACTTTCTCTTTTCTTACATACTAAGTAAGCTTTCTTACATACTAAGTCTTTTCTTACATACTAAGTTCACAAATATGTCAAGCTCAGAATAGAGTTGGGGCAGATTTCCAGTTCTTCCTTTTCTTTTCTGGTGCACCGCAGAGACATGTAGAGCTTCCCAAGATAGGTACAAATGAGAAGCATGTTTAAGTAGCCTGATGGAGAACCATGCTAGTGTGAGAGTATTTCTCACTGTGAACCTGAAAGGGTCATGGTCTCCACAGCACCGTCATAGTTATAGTCATACTCACAGAATGGCTGAGTTGAAAAGGACCACAGCCAGAAAGCAAAAAAGTCTATGCGCAAAATAGAACATGGGGCTAAGCATAAATGGAAAAGGAACTAAGGAGTCTTCTCCCTTGTTTCTCAGGTCATAGAAAAGACTGATCCTTTCAGCAGTAGAGCACATGTAGAATGAAAGACCTGGTGAAGATCCCTCTTTCGGGAAAGGGAGAGGTACAAACTGTGAATGCTGTGTAAAAATTGTCACTGTAAAGAAAAAAAGGATTTCTTTTTGTCCTTCTTCCAGTACAGTCTCTAACGTTGTCCTTCCTGGAAACAGTATAATGAATAATAAGAAATTTCTATGAATGTCTTTTCACGAGCTTTAGAACAAAAGTCAAAAGAACTACCCACTGGATTGCTTGCTGGAAGAAGTTACTGACACTGTTCATTGCCATTCTTTTTGTGTCAGAAGTTCATGAGTCAAGCATTAAAAATATTTAAGCATTTCCAACTGGAAGTAATACTTTGAGGACTTGACCCAACATCTTTATGATAAGATCAATGACTGAAGCTTTACTCTGCTGAATACTATATACTGTGTGCAAGTCAGATGCTATAGGAGAACAGCCTGTGAGTAGCCCAGGTAAATAAGACAAAATGCAGTTAAAGGAATTAAAGAGCTTAGTAAGCAGAGATAGTGCCAAGAGCTGTTTGGTTTTGTATGTGTATGTGGTTTTTTTTTTTTCATTGAGAGCTCTCTGCGTGCCAGATTTCATTATCCTTAATCATTTTCACAGTAGCAGTGATCAAGAAGAACAAATATATTTCTCTTCTTTTCTTATTTTCCGTTTTTTTTTTTTTTTTTTTTTTTTTTTTTTTTTTTTTTTTTTTTTTTAACCCAGAGCATAAAAGTTGTCTTACCCAAGAAAGACCCCTTTCCAATCTATCCTGGAAACCTTGGTGTGCAACAATGTTGCACCACTGAGTCACAAGTGAGGTTTGGAAATCAGTCCTTCCAGGTGACCCATTTTTGCTTTTTGCTCTTTTCTAAAAAAAGAAAAATCTTTTCTTGGTAGATACTGCACCAGGAAAACTGTCCACTCTTTAGCTCTAAAGCAGTTCTTTCTACGTCAGTTATAATAAATAAGTTTTCTGTATGTTCTGGTCCTGAGATCTTATTAGTAGGTGGGTGTTGCAGAAGACATCTGTAACAAGACTTTAATACCTTACATTTAGGAGCGTAGTTCATTTACAAGGGATGTATACAGTGACTACTTAAGACTGAATGCAAATTTTTATGCTTGATGATAATCCTAGTGAGGGGATTTCAGCTTCCATTTTAAAAGACTAGATGTAAGATGTCTGTATGTATCTATACATAGTCTACATGTGAGATAGGTTTTTCTGTCCCCACTAGTCAATGGAGATTTCCTCAGCATGGTCAAAGGACTCTACAGAAGAGTAGACTCTAGTCTTTCTGCTCACCTTAAAACACGCAATTTTCCATCAAGTGAGATGAAAACTGCTCTTGGCTCCAGTAGCTCTACTGCACTGTTCCCCATGATAGAGATTACATCTAAGATCTGCAAGCTCTGAATCTAATATTTTACTACATACGTGTGAAATGCCAGTAAACAGAATGTGAGAACTAGCTCACTTACTGTCAGAAATTACCATACTGGCATTAAAGTGAATAAAATAGTAGGCAGGTCAAACATCTATTGATGAAAAATGCCCAATGTGTAGACACACTGCTTTCTGCACACGCAAGCTACATGGGTTTAACTTTCTGCTATGAAAAATAACTACATAAACAGCTTAATCTTCTGCAGTGCTGAGAATTCATACATTCTGGAGACAAGAAAAGCTGGAACAGTACATCACATGTGAAAACTAGGACATTTATTCAGCTTGTTGTGCAACAAATTTCATTTAAATACCCAGCTTGAGAATTTTGGCCAGAGTTTCTTCAGTAAGAAAAGAAATCAATATCTTAGCTAGAATCATAGAATCATAGCTAGTGAAAAGCTCTACTATTATTAACCTATGTCCCTCCAGCTAAAATCTTTGCTTTTATTTTTTTTTGTTTGTTTGTTTGTTTTTCTCTTCTAGGTTCTGATGGGGTTCTGCTGATTGATATCACTGGTGGCCTCTCTTGACATATCTGGTATTGCCGGATCTTTTCTCAATACTGTCATTTCTGAATCTAGATGTTTGTACAACACATAAGTTATGTCCTTCTTTGCCTTTTCTTTATGCTGTCATTTATAAAAAGAGTTGAAAATTATTGAATAAGTCAAGACCTCTGATTTATCAGTATGTATCTTTACTCATGTGTAGAGTACATGGCTACAGAGCAATGGTAAGTGTGGATTTTCCAAAGGTGTTTGCTGCCCTCACTTACGCTAAAGCCCTATTACTTGTCATGGTGGAAGGTTTTAATCTGGAAGAGATTTACAGTTTCACTCACTCTAGTATCTTATACATAACGAGAAGGAAGTAGCAAGACATCTACTAATAAGAATTATGCCTCAAATCCTTTTTTTGGAAATGCTTTCAGAAAAACAAAGATTTGAAGTGGATGTTTGTTGTTATACCAGTAAAATATTAGTAACTCCAGTGAAGGCAGCAAAGATAGAACAATTGAATTCTTGCCTTGGGATTAAAGTTGCTAAATTCTACAGATAAATTCTTTCTTTGGGTCTTTTGCTTCATGTCAGTGTCTAGGTGATGATTGTGCTGAAACAACTGTAGAATACCTCTCTTAATTGTTTGGGTTCTTTTCTTTTCTTTTTTTTCTTGTTCATTTCCAAAAAGAAAAATATTCATTATAAGCTTTTCACAATTTTCTCATACTTATTCTCCACCCAAAGAGTAATTTCAGGTCTGATCTGGGTAACACTCCAGCTCTACAGCTAGATGAGAATGTTGAATTACGAGTAGCCACTTGTACTGCCCAGAGTCTGTGCAGAGATCAACAAGCATATTTTGGTTAAAAGCTTTACTTTGTACTTGGAGTATGGGCCTTACAAGTAACAATTTTGTATTTAATAAATTAAAATGCATAGTGATCTACTTTTATGCTACAGATGAACGAGAGCATGTTGTAAATAATAAATTACAAGAGAGGCTGACAATATATCCACTGCACATCTTAGATCTTTCATTTATATTACAGTAAATGACTACTCTGTGGCTGGTGTTACAGAAGTGTAGAACAAAATACAAAGAGGTGTATTACAATAAGAAAGCCTTTGGAAAACAAAGCCCAGGTTTGTTTCCCATTTGCACCCCTAATGATCTGGAGTAATTGTCAGATTACTGAAGTTGTTAACCACTGGTAGAAATACAAATAAGAGCAATATATAGCTTAGAATAACAGCGTAGTCATCCTGTTCAGAGACATTTGAGCCATTCTCATGGTATTTTTTAAATAAATAAGTAAATAAGAATTCTCAAGGGCGGTGATCAGTTTGCTTTCATTAAAGGGAGAAAGTAACAAAGCATTAAAAAAATTCAGATGTTACATGAGATGCAGAAATTCTGCCAACAGTTCTTCAGCTAAGGCTCATTTTTACACAAATGATGGGAAGTCAAGGTTTGCAGAAGTCATTAAAGAGTGAACAGATTAGTGACTATATTAATTAATCCTGCTTCCAATATGTATTAGGTTTCAGTACAGTTCTGAGTGTCCAGCTCAAGTGGCAGCTGGCAAGGAAGAAATTAGTGGAAAACAAGGCTAAGAAGAAAACAGTTACATTCCTCAAGAAATAACATAGAGTCCAGTATATTTTGAATATATTATGAATCTATCCTTGGGCTGCCTGAAGGAAGGGAGGGAAGGGAACACTTTTTTATCTTCAGCCTTCTGCAGTAACAGTAGGGAAGCATTTGCTTAGAATGTGCCCATAGGAAGTAAGAGACTTGTAGATATCTAGATGTCTGAGGTTTGTCTGTCTAATGTTTTGGACTTACCTAGAGAAAGGTAAGTAGACAGCACAGGCTGATTCAATAGTTTTTGATTCTGGTATATGCTTTCCTCTTTTCAATTCATTCAGACTCTCATGGGATTTCAAGAGCAATGCAGAGAGCTCTGCTTATAAGGAAAATAATATTAGAACTGATAGAACTGAGGAGGAAAAACACACAAGCCCCTGCTGCAGCATGCCATGCCAGCAAGGAGTCCCTGGAGCTGGCACAGACATGTTGCTCCCTCTGAATGTACCTGCTTCTGAATGTACAGGTTTTGGAATATGGGTCTACTGCCTGTTCCTTGTTAAAACGTATTTTCCGAACAATGTGAAGCAGGAACAAGAAATACGGTTTGATAACTTGAATGCTTAGTTTATCTCTGGTCTGAATACAGAAAAATACTCTCTTATGTCTCAGTTTCAGCTGGAAGAGACAGAAAGCTAAAAGACATAAGCCAACAGGAAGCATCTGTGAAACTCCAACTAAAACAGGTAGCAAAAAGTGATTTCTTAATAACTTTTGTGACTATTTAGGCACCAAATCTAAGTCTTTGTTGTGTTATTGAGGCTATTTCACAGTTAGCTGCTACAAGGTACTGTAAAACTGTAAGGCTTTTGGGCTTTTCTGCAGTAAGCCCATTTAGCAGGCATCAGCTGCCAACTAGGGCTGAAATACAGAAAGATGAAAACCAGAACAGAACTTGAAGTTCCTCCCTCACACCACCACATCACACTCAGACCTGAATGCACTGCTTTTTGTCATTGTCCATCAATAGGAATAGAAGATAATGTTCCACACATTATTAAAAAAGGACACTGTCAAGCCAGCCTTAATAAATTAAATCAAAATCTAATAAAGCTACTTTCCCAAAAGGGCACCTGCCTCTGAGATCATCTCCTCTATATTCTTATTATTTAAACTAATTTCATCTAATTTAATTTTTTTATTACTTCTCTATTCTCTGCTGCTATGTGAGACCATTTCTTCCCCCTATACACATGCGGAAGTTCCCCTTCGGAAGTAAGAATGAGATCTCAGGGACACTTAATGCACAGCATGACTCTGCTTTAGGTACCCATGTGCATCTGCCTATGTCTGTTCTTTGTTTCTCCTTGTCCTTAGTTTCAAGCAGAGTGAAGCAAATTGGGAAAAACTATTAAATATGATGCTGCAATTCTGAACTGTCCTATCTTAGTCGCTGTATGAAATTAGGGTGCTTAGATACCTTATGAAGAGGGTTTAAAACCCATGAGGCAGAGAGAAGACTGTAGTATTTGTACAGAAGTTTCGCTCAGTCTTGAGAAGAGAAGGCTTCAGGGAGATATCAGGGCAGCCTTTCAGTACTTAACGAGGCCTAAAGAAAAGATAGGGAGGGACTCTTCATAAGGGAGTGCAGTGACAGAACAAAGGGTAATGTATTAAAACTGAAAGAGGGTAGACTTAGATTAGATACTGTAAATAAATTCTTTATTATGGAGGTAACGAAGCTCTGGCACAGGCTGCCCAGAATACCAGTGGATGCACAATACCTGGAAGCTTTCAAAGCCAGATTGGATGGGGCCATGGGCAACATGATCTAGTGGAAGCTGCCTCTGCCCATAGTCATTAAGGTGTCTTCCAACCATACCATTCTATGTTTCTGTGTTTCGGTGTATTTAAGTATAGGGTATTTCCGTTTGACGCTCATCTCACAATCCTGCATTCGGTTGTTTGACTTCAGGCAACTTTCTGCTCAACATGCTAATTATTTGGATCCTGTTCAGAGATATGCCTCATTTACCTTCATCTTTACATCTAAGGTCATTTCTGGATGTGTACTTAGGATCCTCCTCCTCTATTCCTATTGATGTTGTTAAGTCCCTGAGTGCCCAGGGCACTCACACCCACCTGAAGAATTCAATGTTTTTATTATATTGTTTTCTTGTTTTTTGTTTGCTTGTTTGTTTGTTTTAATCAGAGCTGCCCTAAGTAAACACTAAAAAGCCTCTTCTCAAATGAAGTAAGTGGTTTATTTTGCTCATTTTCCATGGCAGCTCAGCAGTTATTATCTGTTCCCTATAAATATTTTGGATAGGTAGAAAAAGAAAACTCCTTACATCCATTAGAGAAATGACTTCTCCACATTGACATCAGACCTTCTGCTCCTGCTTCTTTCTCAGACTTTCACAATGCTTCTGAGACAAGATGCAGCTTCTTGGATGAATAGTCGTTCCTCTAGCATCTGCAGAGATTCAAATCAGAAAGACAGTACAGCTCACCAGCTGCTGTGTGTGTGGACTTACACATTTTCTGAACACTTTGAGAGCATTTACAGATTAACTACTCTTAGTAAATACCATTTTCCTACTGTCATCTAGCTGAGCTCTGCAACTTCCTTCACAGTCCAGATGCTTTAAATTTAAACAGCCGTATTTGCAAGGGCTAGGCTTTCGTCCCAGAAGAAACATGAGTATTGAATTCTCATTTCTCATCTCTTAGACTAGAGCATGACTCCAACCAAAGGGATACTCATTTCACATGCAAAGAAATTCATTGGAAATCATTTCCCTTCAGCTGAACAGTTCTGGGAACTGTCATATTTTCCAAATGTGGAATTTCAGAGAATACAGGCGGTACTGTGCAGAAAGCTGGCCAGTGCCACATGTGTGATAGAAGTACTTGCTTCCAGATGTAACCTGCATCAAAGATAGTTGACTGCACTGCAGTTTGTATGAGCTTTGACTATTTCCAGATTGACAACACCAGGACCTTCATCAGCCACCATGTTAATTCAGAGTAGTGTAGAGCCATCTAATTATATATGACTGCTTACACGCTTTGTGCTATTTGTTAGCAGGGGGTGCAGATATAACCACACAAGAATAAGGTGTGCTCTGCATTTTGGGCTACTGATAGTTTACAAGATAATTAAACATCCAGAAACATCTACAGAGGTCAATAAAACCAAAAGACAATTTGTTGCTGATGGTGCTTAGCCTATCCTCCAGCCAATCACAGCATGGTTATAAAGTGACAGATGTGAAATAAAACCACTGAGGAAAAATAAAAATTAGAATCCCATGAAACCAGTTGTACATGATGATCACTTATCCGAACATGGCTGTATTTTAACATATGGCCCATAAAAACTTTACTCAGTTTATTTTAAAAGATAAAAGAATGACCTTTTTAATTGCTGATAAAATTGGCTTGCTCCCCAGGCAATCCAATTTGGAGGAAGCTACACAGAAATTAACTATTCTGTGACAAAATTAAATAATACATAGATTATATTTTCAGGAAATACCACAGATTAAAAATGAAACTTTGAAATATGGTGTGATTTCCAATTATAATTTTTTTATTAATGGTGAGAACTAAAAATCAAAGTTATCACCATTGTAAACATTAATCCAACTGATTCAAATTATATAAAAATTTATCCAATTTTAATAATAGAGGGACAGTTTGGGTTTGATGAACTAATAATATAAAGATTTATCTACGGACAGAAACACATTATGCACAGGGTACATAATTTTTCATATTCATAAAAGATCCATTTCTCTTCCTATGAAAAGACTGTAAGATTTGATATATAGAAGTATCATAACATGCCCCTGTGTGGCTGGTGTAAACCCATCATGGTAACTATATCAGACATGCTGATTCATATCTCTATCTTATTTTAACCCTATTAGTTTTCAAATAGTCATTTGTAGAGCATGACACAGGGTCCAGTGCTGCCTTTTTAAAGCATTTTTTTTCCTTATATTAAGTGCTATGAAAGCATTTTCTTGTGAAGAAGTCATAGCTCATTTTACATTTCTCTTAACAGCATTTACTTAACGACTTCACCACTTTGGAGTTACAGTTGGGACTGACTCATAAGATATTTATATAAAAGACTATTTTATCTTGTAGTTAAATTCCCATATACAGACAAACTCTAATTGTAGATAGAAGAAGACAAGATCAGCACTAAGCAATGTGGATTTATACTTCAGATTGCTGAAGTAAGCCTCAATTTTATAAAAAGCCTCTAAGGTGATCTTACTATTTACTTGCTTCCTAATAGACTAACCTGAGCTTATTTCTGGGCAGAAAGTGCCTGCAAACCTGTAGAAATGAAGACTGTTGCTTTTACAGTCCATTTGCTACCCTACTCTATGCCAAACATGCAGTAGTTACACAGTTGTATTGATTTGTTCTTGCCATGGTGTGCTCAAGATGGTACCACATTTATTTCTTAACCAAGATGACTGAAAAGTGATGGTTCTTCTTCAGATTATGTTCTCTGTTGAATTTTAATTCATATTTTATTTTTTTTCCTGATTATCAAAATAAGAGCACTCTCCTCCCCATATCTACAATACAGTACTACTAGGGGGGTAAAAAAAAATAATAATAAAAGAGATAAGAATAATTAAGGACTCATACCACAAACTACCAGTAAAGAAATTCCAACAAATAAACGGTTGAGAACAAAATGTTATGGTTTTGAAAAAGGAAAAGGTGCTTTATACAGAAATAATATGCTGAAAAGTGTGAAAACTTCCTTAGCCTTGTCAAATTGACTGTCAGATTGGGGGAGACCCAGACTACAGCCAATATTTGGTAGAATGCATTTTATTGCCGAAGTTGTTATGGTTAATGGAGAGAGACTGTTATAATTAGTTACAGGTAATTATCCATCAAATACCATGGTTGCACACTTACACACAGCCACTGGTAGTTTACAGTAACTCCTCCATCTATGTGCATGTCCATAAGTTCCTATGGAGCCTGTTCGCACAAACCCAACAAACTCACACCGAGCAGCTTTTGTGAACTACTTATTTATTTGGTTATTTATTTATTAATAAATACAAGAGGAGAAGGAAGACAAGAAAGAGCCTTCTAAAGTCTTAAAATAATAGTTGTATGCTTCTTTCTTATAGAAATAGGTTTTTGTTCTGAGTCTTTGCTTCATCATCTTATTTCTAGAGTTACTGTGGTAAATGTTGCTTATAAAAGCTGTAAACCAATATGGTAGATAAGGGCTTACATTCCAAATCAGTTAGCAAGACCTGGAGAAAGCCAACTGATAAACGTGAAGATAGCAAATCACTACAAAGTGGTGTTCAGAAGTTCCCTGAGGGACTCTAGGGAGTTAAATTAAAGCTTTCAATATACGACATGTATTACACTCTCCTCCACCCTGGTGTCATAACCGATTCATATATATTGACAGCTTTTTGACATGGCTGAGTGGAGAATTGCAGCTTTTCAGCTATCTCTTGCAACTCAAAAAGGAAGCAGTCTCGATAGAATTTGAATTATTTCCAGGGGGAAAAAAAAAAAAAGAAGAAAGAGGGAAAGTATATCAAAATGACAGAATTCACATTAAAAACAAAAAAAAAAAAAAAAAAAAAAAGAAAGAAACCAACAAACAAGACCTTGATTACAGTCTTTAATGCAGGAATCCCCTTGTCCTTTTTTCATCTGATGGTCAAGCCTCTTCATCTCAGAAAAAATGTTGGGAATTTTCTCCCTTAGTACACCAGAACCAGGAGATTTTCCTGGAAAAGATGGAGACAAGCTTCCCCATGCTTATAAGGACTCACAACCAAGGCAGTTCCTGCCTTGAAGAATCCTGCTTTGAGAATCTGTAGCAAGCATTCTCATCACTATGTTAATATCTACATGATGGGAAATTGGGACAGCACGGTTATCATTTTGTTTTTTAAAAAGAGCTGGTCATGCTTTATTAGGTCTGTATCTTCAAAGCAGACTACATGGAATGGGTTCTGAATACATGAAATCATCTAGTATTTCATAAAGTCTCTATGCAGTTAATGAAGAAAGATAAGCTTCAGTGAAGCTGCATCTCTCTTTCAGTATCTTCACTTACCTCTCTCCATTAACTTTAAAGGAAATATAGGTACTTTCTTTTCCCTGCCATGTCCAAATGTTTAAAATTTCAGCTGATTCTGGCACTTCAGTTATACACTCTGGATTCCACTTGCACAGACTCCTCTTCCACTGGATGTATTATAAAATTAACCTTGTAACTTAAAACTCCCGGTGTACAACAATTTAACGTCACATCACATGTGTTATTATATGTTTGACAGTACGTGTTTGGTTCTTCAGGATACAAGGAAATGATCAACAGACTTTCAAAGAATCAGGGGAGCAATTTAATCTGATTGACTATTCCTCACATTTCCTTTGGTCTGTCTGTAAAGAACAAAGTGAATGTAAAACACCCTCTGCCAGACTTTGGGTCTTTTTTAAAACTCATTCTCAAAGAATTGTAAGTCTCTGTGATGTGGCAATATTTCATTCTGTGTTTATAGCCTGCCTAGCTCATAGGAGTCTGAGAAAAAGTGGAGTTTTGAGATTCCAATGTGATTGCATATGGACCTTTTTATCTCAAAATATCTTTTTCTCACTGATGACAAAGTCTATTCCAAAATGATTTTAATGAGAGCTTGGAACCAGATTTTGAAGGTGTCACCAAATCCAAGTGGTGGAAGAAGGGATAAGAAGGAATGCCCCCAGGACAAGGTGTGGATCATTCAGTTACAGCAGGTACTGAGAGAGGGGAATCTAAGGTCTGGGGAGGAGTGGTAAAGCAGATCCTATTACAGATTATTTTTTGGTACAGATGTGTTAAAGGCTGTCATTTCTCTTCCTTGTGTGAGACTGTCCCACTGTTTGCTTTCACCTTCTATATTTATCTTTGCTTCATTAATGTATTTCTGGCTTCTGGGAGCAACTTATCTTGGAGCTATGAGCTCGGACTCCATTAGATGCTGGGCTCTTCTTGCTTTTGCCCAATAAGTTGTGGCACCCTTCTGCTGGAGCCTTACCCTTCATCCTATGGGTAGAGGCATCAGGTCCCAGCTCTGGAGGATGATATAGGTCATGCCCCATGTATTGCCTTCCAGTTGTTGCAGAGATTGCATATGGCTTGGTGCACCATCTCCCTGCTACTGGCTGAGAGATCCAAAGGCTGCCCTATGGTGACAAAGGGAGGCAACAGTGCAGGCAAAGGTGAGCTGCCCATCCTCACAGGGAGAGCACACACATCCCAGCAGATACTGGATCGGGCTGGAGCTAAGAAGGTTCCGAAAGACTCTCAGTAAGCCAACAGCTTTGTGGTAGCAAATGACACCTGACAGATGGATTTGATACTATATTCATGAGAAAGATCATTAAGAGAAGTGGTGATTTCATCTTTTTGTGGAGTATGTCATCATCAGAGGTGACTGATGATGAAAAAGCTGACTTTTAAATTACTTAGACTGACTTCTCATGTACTGAAGGCATGTAAGTGTCACCCACACATTCCTATACTGAACACAATGACTTTAATTAGACTTAAATCCTCAGGCAGCTAAACCCTTTTGTAACACAGAGAGAACATAGAAGGGTGAGGCATCAGTCAACAGTGAAGGAAATCTACTACAACAGAAATTATCTATTCCTCTTTTATTAAACTGCGGAAAAATCATCATGAGTCCTTCCAGAAGAAGGAGTTATTTTCCATCCCAGAACTATTTTGTTAATCATCACAGATTTATTATTCAATTGATCTTCGAATAATTGTCAGTCTTCAGCCAACAGGCACGATTCAACTGGTGGACCTCAGAGTAACAGTTTATCTGTTGTCCAGCACCCAGATCCATTTAAAGTCTAAAGCTTTTGACTAAGATAGGAAAAAAAAAAACAACACTTTACTCTGATCATTTAGATAAGCAGTTGGTGGCAACCTTGAAGAAGCTGAGAGATTTGGGAATAGATTACAATAATTTACTGCAGAGCTGCTGGCTCTGTAGAACTGTTCAGGAAAGATTATCAATCCTTCCTTTCCCTAGGAATGTATGGTTGAAAGTAAAAAGAAGAACATTGTTTGGAGTTGCAAGATCTGAAGCAAGAAGGAGCACAACCATCTAGGCTTACTTATGCACCTGCCTATGCAACCTTCAAGCTTTCAGAAGGTGGATAAATCCTATCTTTAGGAAAGCAACTAACGTCACCTTCCAATTATAGTGACTGCACCTCCCTCCAAAATCAGTACTAATTTATCATCCTCCCTGCTCAAAAACTGCATCTGATGTCAAGGTGATTTTGTCTGACTTCTCCTCATTGGATCTGGTTATCTTATGTTATATAAGACTGAACTAGAAAACACTTGCATTGTTACTTTCTTCCCTAGAAGCCGGAACTACACATTTAAGATCTTTTTTCCTCCATATGTATGAGTAGCTATGCAAGATTTTATCTCAGCCTCCTCTTCATAAGCTGAATAGGGACGGATTCTCATTTTGAAGAGCTATTTTTAGGTATTTGATTTTATGTCACTTCCTCTTGAATTGATGATAACAGAACAGCTACGGTAGCCCAGCATATCAGAGTAGTACAGCATATTACTGTAAAACAGTAGCACAGCTATTGCAAAAGTAGAGTTCTTGCACTGATGAGTTGCTCTTAAGTGAAAAAGTAATGCTGTATTCTTCTTCCATTTTGATATTCCCTCTTTATTCCTTGATCAAGGGTGATGCTGATACCTCTGAGGACAGTAAAACATTGAAAGCTGACAGCAAGATGCTAAAGATGGTTGTTCAGTAGAAAAAAAAGAAAAAACTTGGTTCTTGTTTCTGAATTCTGGAAAGACATTTCTGGCGAAAAAAAAAAAGAAAAATAAAAGAAGAAAAAGGAGAGTACTCCTCTTTTTCTTTTTTTTTTTTTTTCTTTTTTTTTTTTTTTTATGTAAGTAGAAATGGCAAGGAGAAAAACAGAAAAGAAGTATTCTGACCTCAGTGAGGATCAAATCCAAAAGGGATAATGACGTTTAATATGTGTCACATTTCGTAGCAAACACTTGTTCAAGAGTAGTTCAAAAAACTCATTTTAAAGCTATACAGATGCACCTACATACAGAATCACAGAATCAGAGAATCACAGAATCATAGATGTTAGAAGGGACCTCTGCAGATCATTGAGTCCAATCTCCCTGTTATAGCAGATTCCCTATAGTAGGTTACACAGGCAAGTGTTCAAGTGGGTTTTTAATATCACCAGAGAAGAAAGCTCCCTACTCTCTGGACAACCTGTTCCAGTGCTCTGTTACCATCACAGTAACAAACAGAATCATAGAATCATAGAATCACAGGATCATAGAATCATAGAATCATAGAATCATACAATGGTTTGGGTTGGAAGGGATCTTTAAGATCGTCTAGTTCCAACTCCCCTGCTGTAGGCAGGGACACCTCCCACTAGATCAGGTTGCTTCAAGTCCCATCCACACTGGCCTCATGGAACTTTCTGCATTCAATTTTGTGCCTTTTGACCCTTGTCCAGTTGCTGGGCAAAATCAAAAATAGCTGGCTCCACCCACAGGACTTCTGGGCACTAGACATTTATAAGCACTGATAAGATCCCCACTCTCAGCCTTCTCTTCTCTAGGCTGAACAGTCCTACAAGAACATGTTTAATTCACTGATTAAGGAGACAAATTGAAATTTAGATACAAGAGTCAAAAAACTTCCTGTACATCCAAAATATATTGTTTCAAAATGGTTTGAAAGCCATTCAAAGAAAAAGATTTATATTTCTAGAAATATTTCTTAGAAGAATTTTTGAATGTATAGTCTTATAATATCACATTATATCAGAATGGAAAAAAGCAAAAGATTTTGAAATGTAAGCCATGAGCAAAGCAAACCTATTCTGATCAATCAATGTAAAATTGATTTATCTTTGGTGAAAACACAGAAAACAACTGGACATTAATAGAGAAAAGAAAAAACATACATTGTCAAAGAGAACTGTTTATGATATTTATTTCAGATCATACTTAACCTAATTTCTCATGACCTAATGGATGTCTCGATCAGGTGTGAAGAATATGTCTCTTTCAATCAGGTAAGAGAAATTATTTCAAGGTTTAGAACTTGTATTATACCATTAGTAAAACAGACACATAAATAGTTTACAGCCATTTCATAGTGTTGTACAATAAGTTGGCCTAAGTAGATCATGAAAATTATGCATTTATGCTTCCAAATTGAATAATTGATTATTCACTGAAGAGAAAGTTTTCATAAGATAGAAATGCGAGTTAAATACACACTTTTCCACCATCTCCCTGTGGAAGTTAGGTCCCGAACAGATTTTTCCACATTTGAGTGTCCTCTTTGAAGACACATAAGCTCCTCAGGATTTTTTATTTCCACTAATGTATTTAGTCTTGAAGGATGGATCCCTACCTCCCTACCATGAAGCTCTCAGAATAGGAGCAAAGCATTTTGATTGAATTTGATCTGTAAAACAAATAGAAGCAGGTTGTTGCTACTGCCTACTTTTGGACATATTTTAAGTGTATTCTGGTTTTCTTTGAAGAGGTATAGGCAGAAATCCAGGGAACAGAGTAACCCAAGTAATGTACAATGTGGAGAAGACATCCAGCTGTGGATGCTGAGGGACTAAACAGCATTCAGAGTTGGTTATACCTAAGCTGGACTTACAGGACACTTGAGATTGCACAGGAATACAGTTCTTTGACTTTGATGTTCTGAGCTTGTTGAGCTGTTACCTTTTGACATTTTTCAGTCCATTCAGAAAATTATTCTTCATTCTTTTTGATTTGCCTGTCATGGAAACACTTGATACTGTGAACTTCCTGATGTTATAGCCACTCACACAAATTTAGTTTCTCATTATTTTCTAAAAAGCTAAAGACTGGGGGAGGTTAGGGCCATATCATTAAATACATTTATTCTTACGAGTGCTTGTTGCACTATTCAGCCCCACATTTTTCCATACACAAGTTTTGTGCCTTTCTGCTTCAGAGAATCTAAGTCTGTTTTTCTTCATGGTCAGTTAGATGCACTGGGAAAAGAGATATCACAGCAGACTTCATTTCAGCCATGGAGACAATCTGCTGTGATATCAGCAAATCTGACGAGCCCGACCCTGAAGGTTACCTCTCTCCCAGCAGACCCTGGAGAAGGTCAGTGTGCTATCTTTGGTCTTCAGCTAGTGCCAGGGAGACAAGCAGCACTTGCAGTTTACTGATCTGGTATTCTGCACAGGAAAAGATAGGTCAGAAATTCCACATTTTTGTCTGCGCTCTATTCTAGTCTCGCAGGAGAATGCCATTCTCTTCCTTTTTGTCCTTTCCCCACTTTTATGCAGGGGCTTCTCTGTCACTCTGCAGGTTTTAACACGACAGGAACTTTTATAAAAGTGACTGAAAATAAGCATTTCCAGTCTTTTCTGAGCTGCAAATATTATATTTTTCACCTTTTTTGAAAATTGCAAGGTCACGTAGGATCACCTTTCATGTTTAATTGCCTTAAAGGAGTATTTCAGTGCAACAGCTCCTTTAAAATACATTGAACTCATTCTATATACACAGAAATAATTCCTTCAGTTTAAACCTGCCTTCTTTATGGTCTTCCCCAGGTCTTCTTTCTTTTGAAGAAATGTGCATGCCTGTGGAGGAATCTGTCCTGACTGCTCCAGCTTCTTGCTCTTCCTTTCAGAGCAGGCTCTCAACCCATCACTTTATATCTCTATTCAAAAATTTTTTGTTTGAAGCAGCTTTCTAGATTCTTTCTGAAATCTGAGCTTCTGGTACACATTGCTGGAAACATGCAGAGTAATGGTCCTAAGGTGTTCTGGTTTGGCCCATGATGACTGATCATCTCTTAGGTAATGCATTTCCCTGAAGAACTTTGTATTTGCAGTCCCTAAAGGTGAAATTCATGAGCCATTTGTTCGTTTGCTGCCAGTCCAAAAGAATGTTTTAAGAATCAACAAGCTTCGGAAAATAGGAGTCCATTTGGGGAGGTTTTAGGTCTGTCTAGCCTTTCACCTTTTTCCAAGGAGTGAATGACAACTCATGTTGATCAAATGAGGTAATGGTTCTGTTATAAAAGCTCTCATGTGATTAAGGGGATTTCTTTTGCAGGATGCTGGGTTTGAGCTGACAAACACTGGTAGGTGCAGAGAATCGTCAGGTACTTCAGCATCAGGGTTGTGCTTGAGCCCTTCCATTCTTAACTTCTCTGACAGCCAGTTCAACAAGCAACAGCAGGACGTAAAACAAGTTGCACCAAAATTGTGAATATTTTTATAGTATTTATTATATATTCTGTATTTAAACTGTTTGAATTGGAAAAAAAAAAAACAAGCCAAACTGAATAAGACAAGCTTAAACAAAACACAATGAACAAGTTATAAATGGCTTAAATGAAACCACACTGATGTGAGACTAATAGCATTTATGAACAACAGGAAATCACATTTTCTAATGAAAGAATTGCTTCTTACTGCTTCACAGTTTTTACCTTTTCACTGTGTGTGCATATTTGGGAGTAAGATCATCTCTGTTACTCACAGGAGGCTCAAATCATGCTCTTCCATTATTTTAACAGGAATCACCAGCTTCAGAAGATGGATGATGGAGAGGACAAGGCAAACCAGAAAGACACAATTTAGATTTTTGTTTTATTTTACTTAATAAAACTACATTTTCTGCTTCACAGAGCCTCTTTCTCCAGGGAAGGAGGAGGAAAAAGTAACTGATTCACAATTTTCAAGTGTGATTACATTCTGTCTCTAGTGGAATTAACACAGTGAGTTGGATCTTCTAGTCACTATGACTAATAATTCTTTTCTATAGCATTCTTATATTCAGTATTCATTCTCTTGCCTTTTGTTTATTCTTTGAAAAATAAACTAAGTTCAAAAACGTTTGAGCTGCTTGATATTGATGCTGGGTCTGGCTTTAGGTTTTGATATTTATCATTTTGTTCAGTGAGATGGATCATTTTAAAGACAGCTAATAAATCACTTTGTCAGTTAAAAAATGAACCACTAGGATAAGACTGGAAATGGTAAAACTAGTTTAAAAAATATCTTAACCATATTCTGTGACTTTCTGCAGAGAGGAGTTTCAGTCAGTCTCCTTCAATTCATTCCAGCTTGTCCTCTGAAACTTTTCATGCAGCTTCAGGGTGTAGCATGAAATATATGTGCACGTGCCAAGCTGGAAGATAGATGTGGCTCTTTGTTCTCCCTGGCTCCTCAGGATAAATGCAGTACAGTGTAATGAAACAGCCTTCAGGACTTACCATTCACCTCTACAGGCTTATGTAAAAAGACATATATATCTGGAAATACCAGAACCAATGTGGCATTCCTAACAATAGACCAACACCAACAATTAATGAATGAAACTTCTAGTGAGGTAATTAAATGTCCACTCCACTTGAACGTTTATCTAAATGACAGAAAGCTTGAGGCATTGTGTTAAAGGATTTGTGCAGAACAAGGAGTCAGAGTGTCACTAGGATGGACACATGGAGCTCACATGGGCATGAGGGATGGCACCAGGGAGTAGGCATGCACCAAATCCAAGCACAGCCACATTCTTGTAGGGTCAGCTCTGAGAATTTCTGTATTAGCAAAGCCAAGTCTGAACTGAATCTTTGCTTAGCATTTAAATACAGACTCCAGTCCCCAGCCCAGATGTGAATTTGAATGCTATTGTTTGATTTCTGCTGACAATATAATTACAGTGATATGACTCTATAGCATGAAAGCATTCAAAGCTTCCTGTAAAAGACCCCTTCTGAGGGGAAAAGATTCAGTATGAATTCAGTATTATTAGTTAAATTTCCTTATATGACCCTCAGAACTGCAAATATAACAGATGCAAATATTTCAGGAGTCGAGAAGGTGTTTTGTGACTGCTGTTAACATTGGTAACTACATTTTGCAGTGGTGCCAATTTATTCAACAATGATGGTATTGGACAGTAGCTGTCTTTTGTATATGATGGCAGATAGGAAGGTGCAGCAAATTCAGAATTTTTTTTTTTTTACATTAGTGACTTTCTGTATCATGTGATTGCAGTGTATTTATGTTGTCATCTTCAATAATTTTACCCGAAGCCGGATGACCGACATTTTGTAACTGCTGAAAAAGCAACTCCACGTCACTGGAATTTGTCATTGGGCTGCTTTGACAATTGTAGGATGTCCAACACATGCAGGACAAAGATAGGCCAAAATTAGAACTGGAGTTCTTCTTAGGCATAGCGTTCTTTCAGTTGTGCTGTCATCGCTATTCAGCACTTGCCTGTTGTATTTTGCTGCCTTCTTAAAGAAAATACATGTGTTTAAAACTTAATGGTCTGATGGATTGCAGAGACAAGATGAGGAACCTGCATTTTACCAATGCACTGATGATCCATGCATTGGAGCAGAGTAAAACTTTCTTATTTCTGCTATTTTGAGCAGCTGTTTCTGTCATTGAACAGAAGTGGGCCAGACAGACTTCTTGAAGTGTGGGGCCTAAAGATACCCTGGCAGAGCCATATGTGTGCTTCATATCTTTAGGGAAGTACTGGAGAAGCCTGCAGACACTCATAGCCCAATTCTCATTTACGGCAAGGCCTTCTCACACTGACCTACCTGCCAATACTGGGGCTTCAGAGCACGACAAAGGTACAGGGGCACTTATTATTATTTATACTCTGTCAAATATCTCAAAAATTGAATTTCCAGATCTTTGCCCTGATGGGCCAATGAGGCCAAAAGTATTCACCTCGCTTGCCTGACTAACCTCATCATCTCTACAGTTTCATCCCGTAAGTAAATGGGAAAAGATTGATTTTAAATTTCATTGAACTCAGTTTAAAGGACTCTGTAGAGGATGAAAGGTTTAGGACTCTGATACTACAAATATTTTCTTGCTTTGGATATTTTATTTAATTTGTTGCCCTGTATTCCTTATCCTCCATACCAGCTTCTTCTTAGAGTTTTGCCACACTGATCTCTCACAGAAAGCATGGCATCTGTGCCAGAAGATTATTTTTGAAGATACTGAGAGCAAGCGTAGCTCTCACGTCCTCACGCAATGAACCTTGAAGCCTTAAGTATAGGTAGTTTGGTCCTTTGGAAATGAAAGCAATGAGCATTCTTGTTCTGTTACATAAGTGAATGTACTTATTCTCTGTAGTTTATTCTCCAGTTTGGTCCCAGTGTGTTTCATTGATTTCTTATGTCATTACAATGCAAGCTCTTCTAAGCACAAACCACTATTCTTTTGTGCTTACGTAAACAGATGTTGCAAGTAACAACTTGCTACAGGGTTCCCAGTGCAATGGGTCCCAGATCCATACTAGGGCTACTTACATGTGCTGCTGCTGCACAACAGATAATAACAGTATTAAAATCAGTTACAAGAACATACGATTAGTGGTGCATTTTACTTTAAGTAGCAGTGCACTGCATAACCTTTTTTTCTATTGAAAACGATCATGACTTCAGCATAAATGTAGGCTGATTTCATGCGCGGGTAATACAAGAAGAAATTCACTCCTGGGTCCTGATCATCCAGCAAACCCTTTGAATTTTTTTTTCCCATGACTTAGCTTGTTTGTGAGGATGAGAATGATCTGAATACTTATTTTCAAGGAATAGTTCCTTTCAGTGTGTACAGGTGATGTGGAAATATAATAATACATTATGCAAGCACAAAACTATGTTTTCAAGAGCATTATATAGCCTTGATTCAATTGCTTCAGTTCATTCCATTTTGCTTGAAAGGTATATTCTCCAGAATGCTTCCCCCAACCAAAGAAATAAGTATAAAAACACTTCAATTTGACAATAGTTATTCCATTTACTTCCAGAAAAGAGCAGTGGCGTTTGTAGCGTTTATGCTCTGCTGTTAAGAGCCAAGAAACCTTTTTCTTAATTACTTTTTTTTTTCAGACAATGCCTTCATGTCACATTTCCCAAGGCAGATAATGCCATGTTGCAACATGTCAGTCCCTGGCATACCAGCCACACTCCTCATTATCCCCGATCATGGGATGGAAAACAACAAGGCTGGTGTAAGTGGATGTCAAGAAGCACAATGTAGGATGTTACAGATGAGTCTTTGACATGAAGTGCTTTTCTGCAAAATGTAGTAAGCTGAAGGAGTACCTTCTTTTAATTCTCCAGTGTCTAAAGGCAACAAACTGAAAGTATGTACAAAAGCATTAGGAAATCCAGACCTTGCCAACTTGATCCTTTTAAAAAACTTTTAAATATAGATAATTGCCTAGTTAAAATTGCAAGCAGAAATGTTTCATTATAATGGTTCTTAGATGATGAGAGTCTCTTCCTGTTCCTCATCACTCAGAATCCAGGACATTCATCTGTGAGAGTCAAATCTCTCTTTTTCTCTGTAAGCCATCAAAGTCACCAACACATCTTAATTGTTGATATCAGGAAGTTCAACCCTTAATTCAGAAGGCTGGCTTTGTTAGGCCTCTGAAACAAACATGCAGTTAAAATGTTAACTTGGACAGACTTGCATCCAGTTCTCCCTTTTATTGCTTGAGTTGGTAGCATACTGAGCTTATTAATGATCAGTTTATTTTAAGTGTGGAAATAGCAGGTGAGAAAAATAAATTTAAACCCTAAACGTGATTTTTACGATATAAGAATAGAATCTAATGATTTCAGAAACTAATCAAGATACCTGCGTCAGTCATTTACAAAAGAACTTCCTGCAATCTGAATAAAAGCAGGAATTAATTTTGTAACCAGAACTCTTCTTAAACACTCAGACATCATGTAGCCATGAGGGGCAGCAGACGTGTGGCAGGGGGACTGAACTGTAATAAATGAAAATAGTTTATTCATTGAAAAAAAAGAAAAGCGATCAACTTTCCTAGGAAATAAATAAATAAGTAAATCAGGCCACCTCCATTTCATGTTCTATTCATCAGCCCTTCATCACCTCTGGCATTCTCGTGCATATTTCTATGGCGTTGTCTCCAAACTTGAGATGCATTGTAATATCTTGATGACATGTATGGTGCTCCCAATCCTGTAAGTAGCACTCGTTCGCTCAAGGTGATAAAGCTTGGAGGGAGACGGGTTTTCTATTTGTGACAACAAACTCGAGAAGAAGGAGGATCACTCAGAGCAGAGGGACTGTGAAAGTATTTTGTGTGCGAGCCTTGAGAAAATCAAGCAGTTTCAGCTTGAATGGGTCTAAACTTTTAAAGCTGTTTCACCGAAGCCTGAAGTACACAAATGGAAGCAAAATTTAAAACGCTTTCGCTTTCTGGTATTTTTCATAGCTATTACATGAATTATTTAAATCTGCTAGATAAAATGGAGGAGAGTGCAGAGGGTTCACTTGCTCTTTGGTGCTCTCCATTGAAGGAAGCTGTCCTAAAGCACAAGTGCAGACTTCCCGCAGACGCATGACAGACAGACGAGAGCAAAGCTCAGTAAATGCTACAGTTACGTGCCTATTTGCACGCTGTTTTCTCCTGCAACCAACATTTTCTCTGCTTGAAGCCTGCTGCTTCTTGTAAAGCCAGTATCTGTGAAGCCATCGGCACTAAGCACAGGGATGCTCTCGCAAAACACTATGATGGCTGCAGTGACACCTTCCCCTTTCCTGGCATGGGAGAGGGAGATTTGCTCTGTGCTCTCCTTCTCCCAGACACTGCTGTAGGCTCTTTCCCTATGCATGCAGTGTGGCGTCAGGCCCTTGGGGATTGCAAAGCATTGTATCAGTAGAAGAGCATTGTGGGCACACAGTATGAATCTGTTTGTCTTCCCTAACATTCACTGGCATGACTCATAACTGGATTTCTCCGTGCCATTAATGGGATAATTGAAATACTTTTCCTGTGGTCAATTTAACATGCTTCATAACCAACACTAAGGTGACGGGAATAGCAATTACGCTCCCACATACTTTTTGTGATTTTTAATCTCCAAAGGTGGGATGGAATGAATGCTTGTTTTCTAAAGGCATGGCAGTACACAGGTGTGCACCATCATGCTGCACTCTCTCCAGGGCACAGTGAATTGGGAGGGAGTACATGTATGTTTGTTGCTGGAGATAAGATGGAAGATGTGGTGGTGGTTTCATACTGATGGGGGGTGGGGGGAATGGTCTTAAACTAAGACAGGAGATTTAGGTTAGATATTAGGAGGAAGTTTTTCACACAGAGGGTGGTGACACACTGGAACAGGTTGCCCAAGGAGGCTGTGGGTGCCCCATCCCTGAAGGCATTCAAGGCCAGGCTGGATGTGGCTATGGGCAGCCTGGTCTGGTGGTTGGCAAATATGCACATAACAGGGAGGTTAAAACTAGATGATCTTTGAGGTCCTTTTCAACCCAGGCCATTCTGTGATTCTATACCACTCTCTGATTCCCTCTCCTCCACACAAGGGGACAAAACACAATGAAATCGGGATCATGAGTTGAAATAAAAACAGGGAGGTCACTCTCCAATTGCCGTCATGGACAAAACAGACTTAATATAAAGGAGATGAAACTAATTTATTGCCTATTGATAATGGACTAGAGCAGTGAGAAACTAAAAGCAAACCACAAACATCTCTCCTCCACCAACCCCATTCTACCTCCCCAGCCCCTCGAGAAATGCAGGGGAATAGAGAATGGGCTGCTGTGATCCGTCCATAATACCTTCTGGTGTTCCTCCATGATTACTCTCGCGTTGGCTTTCCACAGTCTGCAGCTCTCCAAGCACTGCTCCAACATGGCTCTGTACAACGGGGCCACTCTTCAGAAATGCACTGCTCTGCACGGGTCCCCATGGGCAGCAAAGCCGCCACCTCCTGGCCCTCCTGCTCCACCGAGGGCTGCTCCAGCCCAGACTGCTCCTGCAGGGTATCCATGGGCTGTGTCTTCTGTCCAGCCTGATCCACTGCTGCCCCATGGGCTCCTTCATGGCTACATGGGGAGATCTGCTCCACGTGGTAACTGTGGGCTGCAGGGGGACAGTCTGCTCTTCTGTGGGCCTCTCCTGAACTGCAGGGAGCTGCTGCTCTGTGTCTGGAGCATCTCCTGCCCTCCTTCTGCACTGACCTGGATGGTTGCAAGGTTGTTCTCTCATATTTTTCACTCCTCTCTCCCAGCTGCTGTTGAGCAGCAATTTTTCGCTTCCTTTAGTCGGCTCTTCATGCACACTCAGCTCTGGCAGTAGTGTGTCCCTTTGGAGCAGTTGGAGCTGGCTTTGCTCTGACCCAGGGCAGTGCTGGGCTTTGATCACAGAGGCCAGCCCCACTGTCAAAAACCTGCCATGTAAATCCGATACATTGAGCTTATAGATAAATAAGGAGTATAGACAGGTTAAGTGATAGATAGTCAAGGAAATCACTTAGTTTGGTGCAGAAAAGAGATGAGGAAGTGTTTTGAAACATATCCTGTAAAGAAATGAGAGGCCAAAGCTATCCTGCTTTCTTCTTTTTCATTCCATGGAAGCACTTGCTGGCTGCAGAGGAGCATCTCACATGAGGGCAAACAGCAGCCCCCACTCCAGAAATGACCAGATCTCCAGTGCTTCGCAAGGCACAGAAGTGTTCATTGCCTTTGTCAGAGGTCTCAGATGCCAAATCTGTGGTGGTTGTCACGCTCTTTGAGGTCATTCAGCCTCCTAACACAGGCAGTGCTTCTGATAATTGAGCTGTTGCTTTATATCTCTGTTAAGAGAGAAGCAAAGGGCAAAGAGCAAGAGTGCTTGTGCTAAGGGCAAAACTTAGAATTACAATGGAATGTGAGGAACAAGGTATAAGATCTAGCTTTTGGGCATGCAGGACCATCAGCTCATCAGGAAAACAAAAAGGATAAGAGGAGTGAAAAGAGAAAGTGCAAGCAACAGCAGCCATGGTTTACACTGCTACTTTAAACAGGAATTGCATGTTTCTAACTTATTTAAAGGACTGCTCAAAAATTGGGCTTTCAGGGCTTTGAAAATGCCCACCAAAAACAGCATACACAGGGGTTTTCTAGGTAAAGGGGGTCACTCTCAGGGATATTATGGTGGCTTCCTGGTTAAATATTAAAATAAGGACAGAGGATTTTTTTATTTTATTTTGTAAAGTGAATATTAAAACCCTTTGAAATAGCTCACTGGGAAGTATCTTTTTACAGTTAGATGGAGTGATTACATCACTTAAAAAATCAAACACTGTTCCCTTTTAAAAGGTTCTTTGCATTTACCAAGCTGATGAACAGCCTAATTAAATTCAAAGGAGTTAAAAAAAAACAAGTTCAGAAACTGAAGCATGTTGAAGTGCTATTTTGGGGAACACAAAATATGACTATGTCAAAACCCTGTTTGGTGAAACAGCATGTGATGAAAACTGTCTTACTCAATTGAGGCTGCTCCCTTTCTCTTTCTCATTAAGCTTTTGAATGAAGAGAAGCAGAGCTGTTTTTTTTCAGAACCAGAACTCCTATTTCACTCCCCCCCTTTTCCATTTCCAGTAGTGATGTAAAACAGGAGGAAATTATAAATGCAGTAGAATAAATTACTGTTCTTTATTTTGGTTCTCTGTGCTGTTATGGATGCAAAATCATTTTAATGGCTGATTTTGCTGTCCATGCAGAGCAGAATTCTGTTTGCAAGTCACTGTACAGTGCATAAGGATGGTTGTTACTTCAGTATAAATTGGGTATGAGAAAAAGAAAAAATAACTTCTCTCTAGAAATGACAGATTTAAGTAATATTACTGCATTGTTACTTTTAAAATATTTTCATTTTTGTATCTGTAAGTATATAGCAAATTTTGTATGATGTACTTACCTATTTATATTTATTTATTGCTTATAACAATGCATGATTTATATCTCTTTAATATCATCTTTCTTTTTAAACTGTAAAAGAGTAGATTTAGACTAGATATTAGGAAGAAATTATTTACCGTGAGGGTGGTGAGACACTGGAACATGTTGCCCAGAGAGGCATGCCCCCTCCCTGGAAGTATTCAAGGCCAGGCTGGATGGGGCTGTGAGCAACCTGGTCCAGAGGGAGGTGTCCCTGCCTATAGTAGGGGGTTGGAACTAGATGATCTTAAAGGTTCCTTCCAATCCAAACCATTCTATGATTCTGTGATTCTATGATTCTTCATTATACTTGAGTCCAGTGAAACAGTTGATGGGTGTTTCAGACACATTCACTCATTCTAAACTTCTAGCGAACACTTCTCAATCTTTTTTAGGTTTCAATTACAGCAGCAGGGATTAGTATTGTCTTAAAGACAGTCCTTGTATCCCATGTATAAGAAGTTACCTCATCTGGCATTTGGATGCTGAAGAAACAAACACAAATGGATCAACTGTTTGTCTGTCCTCCAAGTGATTGCTGTAGGGACCAGATGTAGTCAAAATGTTAAACAGAAGGAGCAAGTTTTGTCTAATGGAAGGAAAGAGATAAAAGAACATAGGAGGACATCAACTTATTGCGATTTTTAAATACTTTGCTCAGAGAAATGTAGGCCAACATTTTTTCAGACTGTCAGATTTTGGGGGATGTCGAGGATTACCCTTTGCCTTCCTGTGAACCTACAGGAACCTGATTCAAAACTTAAGCACTGCAGACTGCTGCAATCACTAGCTATTCTACAGGTAACGAAAGCAAAGTCATAACAAATGGAAGAGGGAGTATCAGATATTGCCCTGGTTTTCTAGTTGTAGATCAATGAAATTTAGAAGAATAAATGGAAAAATTTTAAGTAATAATGCAACTGCCATCAGCTCTTTCTGTTGTTTGGATTTCTTTTTGCTAGCACATGCTGGAGTTTGACATGACTTCCTCTTGCTTCCAAAGCGTTAATGCATCTTTTCTGTAAGAATAGTATCAGTGGTGGGTTTACACTGGCTTCTACTGACTACGGACAATGAAGCCTTCTGCGGGAGATAAGCTTTTAAGCAGCTTCATAAAATTTCTACTTGCCTCTTTTTTTTACATTATGCAGAGGTTATCAGACAGCCAGAGTTCAGTCACTCTGAGGTGCAGTTCGTTGCTCAGGAGTACACAGGTGCCAGAAGAATTTCTTGTAAAATGGCAGGGCCTGATTTTAGTATGAGAATGGTCCACCATGTACAGAGTTCGTAACAACCAAATGCTGTAGTTTCTGCAAAATGTTTCACAGTGAAAAGACAAAGCCTATAAAAAACATAATAGATGGCATCCTTGACTTCTTTTTTTTCCTAATTCATTTTTCTGTAAAAATATTAGTCTCTTGATCATTTTATTAAGAGAACAGCTAGGACAGCCAGGAGCCATTGGTGAGAATGGAGAAGGACCACGACCTATGTGGTACACCAATCGAACATCAGTGTGCTATTCACACTATCTGGACTGTATTCCTGTATCCACAGGGCACAGTGCAATGCTAGCTCAAGCTATGGCAAAGAATGTTATGCATTTTGATACATTGGCATTACACAGTCCTGTGAACAGTAAAAAAATATGCAGCTGTGCTTTCTATTGTGATAAAGGAATTTTAAAACAGGTTTCGAGATTGCAATAAAAAGAATCTTCAATTTTGTTGGTTTTTTTTATGTATTTGCAAGTCAATTCTCAGTCAACATAAATGCATTACCCACAAATTTTCAAATGGAATGTATAGAGCTGTAATCAGATATTCAACTCACAAATGTTATCATGTTTCTCTACTGGACTTTTATAAGCCCTAACTTAGCTGATAGGAATACCCTTTGCTTTACAGTCACACTTTATTCATGTCATCACTCCTAGTCAATTGAGAACAACTGTTTTCAAGGATGAAGCATAGAAAAAAAAACAAAATTTTATCAAAAAATCTCTGATGAATGCTTGAGAACGCACTAAGAACTGAATCATCACCAGTGAACAAGATGCAGGCATTAGTTTCACAAAATAAAGGTCTATGTATAAATACTAATAAAACTTTCCCACTAGGTTTATGGTTTTGTTGCTTGCATTTTTTATGGTTTAATAAAGAATATTAAAAATTAAAATGTTTTGTTATTCATATAAATTAACTATATTATGTATGAGGGCTGCTCCAAAAGAAAGAAAATAATATTTTATTATGTTGACCCATGAAATCAGAAGTGGATATTGGTATTATGGCAGTAGAGGTTGAGCCTTCCCACCAATATTCAGCTTTGTTGGCAGCAAGAGACGGCAGCAGAAGCTCATTCTGACAAAGTGATGTCTGACGTGGAAGTGCATATGAAGCAAAGGTGTGTCACTGAATTTTTCTACGTGGAAAACATTGCATCAGCTGACATTCACTGATCCTTGCTGAATATTTATGGAGACCGAATAGTGGATGTGATCACAGTGAGGTGGTGGATGGTGCACTTCAGCAGTGGCAACAGTGCCAGTGGTTCCATCACTGTCCAACTGTGCAAAATGTCAGTCTCCATCTTGTTTGTCAGCTTGAACAAGCCTAGCTCCCTCAGCCTGTCTTCATAACAGAGGTGCTCCAGCCCTCTGATTGTCTCTATGCTCCTCCTCTGGACACACTCTAACAGCTCCACCTCTTTCTGCCAGGGGCCCCAAGGGAACAATCATCTCCTTTGCTCTACTGGATCAAACTTTATTGTCTCTATTTCAATCTGAACATTTATGGTCATTTTCCACATCATTGTTCAAATCTGTGCAGCTCCTTATGGCATCTGGACCCCACCTGTAAACTCCAAGCTTCTGCTTTAAAGCATGGGAGCAATTAGTGCTCTTCACAAAAAAAAAGAAAGAAGAAAGAAAAAAGAAAAAAAAAAAAAGTTTCTTTCACAGCAGAAAGGTTTTCATTTTTACCTGAAATCTTGAAAGAAATTACAAATTCTCAGCCTAGGAAAAATGTAGCCCAGAACTTTGGTTAATCTATGGCAACATTTTAAATAGCTGAAAACAGAGACTTCTAATGGAATGTGTCAGGCAAATTGAGCTGTAGGAGGGACTGTCAGCTGTGCCTACAACTTTTTATACTCATCTCCTATTGGAGATAGCACTGTATAAAAATCTTAAAACATGATTAGTATGAGCACTGCACCCTTCCTAATAGTTTTCCTTATTTGAGCCTGATAATTGTCCATTACATCACCACTACTGAAATGAATTATATCCCTTCTTCACAGGTTTGCTGTATCTGCAGGTAAGTTTTACATCAAGTAGCAGTTCTTTTTAGTGATGGTCTAGGAGCATAGAATGATAGAATCACTGAATCACAGTATGGTTTGAGTTGGAAGGTACGTCAAAGATTACTTAGTTCTAAACTCCTTGCTATGTGCATAATGGCCACCCACTAAATGGGATTGCTTAGAATCCCATCCAATCTGGCCTTGAGCAATTCCAGGTATGGGACACCCACCAATTCTCTGAGCAACATATTCCAGCACCTCATCACCCTCTGAGTGAAATAATTTCATTATAATATCTAATATAAATCTTCCCTCTTTTAGTTTTAAACCATTCCCCTTGTCCTTTCACTATCTACCTGTATTAAAAGTTGATATCCTTCCTGTTAATAAGCTCCCTTCAAGTACTGGGAGGCCACAAAGTGGTCTTCCCAGAGCCTTCTCTTCTCCAGGCTGAACAAACCCAGCTCCCTCAGCCTTTCTTCATAGGAGAGTTGCTCCAGCCCTCTGATCATCTTCATGGCCCTCCTCTGGGCCATGCTCTGCTCCAACAGCTCAGTGGGTCACCTTCACTGGTGCAGGTTTTGGTGAGTATGAAAAGCCAAAAGTTTGGACACACATTTTCTAAGGTAAAAAATTTGATACCCTATACTACTTCTTGAGTGATAAGTTCTGCACAGATCTAGGTTTTAAGCATCTGAAGTTGCATGAAATAAATCCCACATAATTTGAGCTGTTCACTATTACCCCACTATCAGATGAATGAGAGAGAAGCACGAGCAACTCACAAAGTTTTCTTCGCTTTCTTATGTAGTTAGTATTTAAATTTTTATTGTCATTCCAAGAACAGTGAGGACAGTATCCCAAGGCCAAATTCAAAATAGGCAAAATCAAACCTAAGCAAACAAAGAAACAGAAGTGTAATTGTTCAGTCACATCTCACAACTCTGTGTACTGAGTCTGAAAGCTACACTGTCATCCCGTGCCAAAACCATTAAGAGGAAGAAGGATCTGTGAGCCATCTTTAATCATAATCTGGTCAACTTTTAATTTAAAACAGTCATTAAGAATTAAAATTTGAATTTGCAATTTCCCTCTAATTCACTCCAAGAATCTCTCATTTTTATCTCTCTCTGGAAGACTGATCAAAATTAGAACCTTCACTGCTCTGAAGTATCTGGAGTATCACATCTCACCATCTCAACATGCTATACACGGATCCTTTTGAAGCCATTGGCTTCTGCTTCTGCTGGAGAAACCCTTCACTTGCATTCTTCAAGAAGTAACAGTCTGATAAATGAAAAAAAGTCCTTCTTTCCTGTCATCTCTTCCAATTTCTTCAAGCCAGATGGAGTGTTCTCTTTCTGCTTCTCCCACCTTTCATTTTCTTCCACCTTAAACACTGAGCTATTTACTGTATAGCCAGAAGTCATTGCATGTCTTTCTCTTCTCATCCTATTTTGTATCTCACGCTGCTGTAAATAGTTCCTGGCTGTCACCAAAACTCTTCTTCAGAGCTTTTCCAAGCTTATGGTGGGTGACTGACCCAAGTTATGTCAGTTGCTTGACTGTCCCCAGAGATCCCAGGAAATACCATGTTCACAGGAAACCCAGAGGTACCAATTCACTCTTTTCCAAAATAGACATAAAGGACAAATAAAAATGCCAAGGACTTCATCCAGCCAATGCTTGGGAAAGCTGGAAGCAGCAGCAAAAACACGGGCAACTTTGTGCTCATACCCTAAAGTAAGACAGCATTTTATTGATAATTCTTGCTTAGCGTTCAGAGGGTTTTCATTTGAAGCACATAGGCTCAAGTCTGTTTATTTCTGAATTGATATGTAGAAAGTTAAATCCTACAGAATTTGGTAGCACTTGTTTGGAAGAATTGATGTTAGAGATGAGCTGTTTCATCAAGTCTTCCATATTTAGTAACTGACATCTTCTACTATATTTATCTCGTGTTCTGAAGAGCAGATAGCTAATTATGCAACAAATTGAGCTTTTTCCGGTTTCATTGCAATGAGCAGGGCCTTCAGCAACTTGATTACAACTGTAAACTGTTAATAATTATTGTAATAAGGGCTGTTATTATTAATCTAATGTTAAACTTCTAGATTTTTAAAGCTTTTTACAAAATAATGAGGACTGTAACACCACTGTGAGTTAATTAAGACCTGCCATCAGTTGTTTAAGAGTAGGTGTTTTGTTGCTTTTTTTTTAAACCAAGGACGAAAGACCTGATCTGAAAAAGAATGTAGATGATATCGAGTCAGGTTTCAGTTTGAGCATTAGGACTATTGATTACATTTAATTCTTTAAGCTCATAGGACTTCTGTATTTTGATACTGTGACTGCAAGCTTATATTAAGGTACTGTTGGCCACACCTTTCCAGATTTTCTTGCTATTTTTAATGAAGTCACAATTCAACTGAATGTTAATGAACTTATAAATCTTTATTGCAAAACATTTGTTAAGTATGTGATGAAAAAGAAGAAGGATGGAAGAAATTTCATGCAACAGAAAAGTATTCAGTTTTTTTTTAACTTTTTTTTTAAATAGTTGCAGGTGAACCAATCAAATATCAGACAAAATGAATTTTTTTTAAAAAATGATATTTTTTCCCGTTATTTATTTTCACATCTGAGGAAATTTCCCCAAACATCTAGACTTTTCTCTCCCCGTGTTTACCTTAAAAATTAAATCCTCACTCTCCAATCAGAGTCATTTCTGAAGAGTCATCGCTGTGCTTTATGTAAATCAGGAAAGATACTGTACAAGAAGCAGTCATCTTAGACTCTGATTTCTCCTGGAGTGCTAATTAGCAGTGCTATGCTTAAAAAATTCTGCTTGTTCTTCTATTTGTAACCAGTTTTCCAATAATTTAATACATTGGTTAACTGGCTATTAGTAGCCAGCAATTTGGTTAATACTACTGTTTGTATATATAGCTGTAGTTAAATTGACAAAGTAATATGATAAGTCAATAGTGAAATGTGCAGGTCTTTCTAATTTCATGAAGGAATGAGGGAAGTAGTTGAACTTCAATTATTACTCCTTTAAGCACCATTATTCCATTATTTAGTTTCAAGCCACCCCTCCAAAAAAATATCAATTATTTCCAAACTAAGGATTGGTAAAAAGAATTCTCCATTTTCCATATGATCCTGTCCTACCTTAGCTTAACAACTTAGGGTCGCCTGTTAGACAATAAGGAAGCAAAAGCATTGTCCATCACATGAATGATACAGCACTGCATAACACCCACTGCTTTAGCCTTCCAGTCTCAACTCAGGATCAAAGGAAAAGAAGCTTCGTTCTCTTTTCTTTCATTCTGGTTCTACCTTTTTGTAGATGGAGATGGGTTTTGTTGTGGTTTGGTTTGGTTTCATTTATTCTTTTTTTTTTTTTTTTTTTTTTTCTAATAGCAACTCTTGGGATTTGGAGAACAGTGGAATAGTTTGATTAGATGATCTTCGAGGTCCTTTTCAATCCAGGCCATAATTTAATATGATTGAATTACTGACTACTGAGTGTTACGAATTTTGTGTGTACACTACTTGTGGTGGACTGCTCAGTTACCAGTCAGTGATAACATTACATGTATATGATGGCTCTATATAAATTAGTGAGAAAACCATAGAGTATCATATGGATCTCTGTGGTGAATCATTGTCATCAAAGGCTTGCTGAAATTAAAATTCAGCTTTGCATAATCATGTGATATATAAGCACCAACTTACGCTTTACTTATTTCTGGATTACTATTATTAGTCAATTTATAGTTTGTTAGGAATATCCCTAAAACAAATGTTAATCAACACAGATTTCCATGGTTTAGTATCTTGTCTCTCATCCTTACATTTTTCAGGCTGCAAGCCTGTTATGAAAAGCACTATATTGCTTTTCATCTTTTATTCTATTTTAACCTAGAGCAACCCACTGCCTTTTGTTCACGTATGTGGCAAAATATCACTATGGTAATAATTCTGCTATTCTTTTTCTCAGTTGTCTTAATGGTATGCTAACAATTGTTGGAAGTTATAGACGGTGTCAGTGTACTGTGTCAGTATTTTTCCCACAACTGGAGCATACTGCCCACAGTGATTTTCATCATTAATTCAATTTCTTATATGAATTTATACATAAATTTTATTTGTTCTCTTCAGCTTTCATAAAATGAAGTAGATTTGTGGTTTTGCATTCTTTACATGTAATTTTCCTTAAGACACTCTGTGAAAATCACTATGTAAGCACAATTTGTGCTGCATGGTGTTATTAAGCATTCTCTTTTATGCTGTACAGAGAAAGAACAGTATAATTCATTTTGTTGTAGCTTCCCAAACAAATACATTTTTTGCTAAAATATTTTTGATTAAAAATTGATGTATCACATAGATATTTCCAAGTGATGTTATAGCAAATACAAGTAGAATAGGCAGGAGAATTTTTAAGACATGTTCATCTCATATATTTTCTTCAAGTTAGAAACTAAGAGGCTTCCACTAGTAAAACACAATTTCAAAGATAGTATGTGTAATTTTCTATGCTGGCATCCCAATGGAGGTCAAGATTTTAGACTCAGATAATCAATAGCAAGACACATCCTCTATAGGTGAGATATGTGAAAAAATCTCCTTTCTTTCACTTTGAATTTTAATATGGATCACATTATAGAACACCATGGTAAGTAAGCAGTCGTGCCTGAAATACTCTCCTGGTGAGAAGGCAATGTGAGAACTGCTATTTAAAATAAAAAATCCCATTTTTACATCAGACCAGGAGGTAATTATGCACTGCTAATTTGCAGCTCATCATAACAGTGGTGAACAGTGAATGACTGTGCCTTGAAAACATGTTCCACTGAGTTTCTAAACATATTTTAACCAAACTGTACATTCACAGTAATCACCTCTGGTGCATTACAAATCCAACAGGGTGTTTTTTATTATGTCACTGTGTTTTATGATGTACAAAATTTTGATTTGTCTGGGCAGTGATTTTTACAGAAGTTCGTAGAATCATAGAAACCTTAGAGTTGGAAGGGACCTTTAAAGATCAGCTAGTGCAACTCCCCTGCAATGAACAGGGACATCCATGGGTAGATAAGGTTGTTCATAGCCTGGTCCATCTTGGCCTTGTATGTCTCCAGGGACAGGACTTCTACCATGTCTCTGAGCAACCTGTTCCAGTGCTTCATCACCCTCACTGTAAAAGACTTTTTCCTTATATCCAACCTAAATATACCCTCTTTAAGTTTGAAACCATCTCCCCCTGTGCTATCACAGCAGATCCTGCTAAAAAGCCATCTGCATAGCTTGGTGTCATCTGCAAACTTGCTGAGGGTGCACTGTCAATGTAATTGATGAAGGGTATTAAAGAGTATTGGTGCCAGCACTGATCACTGCAGGACACCACACATCAGTGATCTCCATCCAGACATGGAGCCACTGACCACCATTCTGTGGACTTGATCCTGCAGGCAATTATTTGTCCATAGAGCAGTTTGTCCATCAAATCCATATCTTTCCGATTTGGAGAGAAGAATGTGTGGGGTACTGTGTCACAGGTCTTAATGAAGTCCAGATAGATTGCATCAGTGGCTCTTCCCTTGTCATTTCTCTTGTCTATTGGTGCAGTAGATGAAATTGGTTTAAAAAAAGAAAAAAAAAAAAAAGAAAAAAGCAATTCAAATAAATACTGTGTATTGCCTTCTTTAATAAACATTAAATTTGAGGCCAAATACTACTGAAACTGAAATATTTCCAGATACCAATATACATCTGAGTTTCATTGGAAGTAGTAAGGATCAAGGCAAATGCAAATGACCAAAAAGTAGGCAAGAGCAATTTAGAATCAGATTTAAGTTTATATTACCTGAAATTGTCTTTAACACAACTGAAATACCAAGTTAAAGCTGTTTCTTGATTTGCTATCATAGCCAGAGCATTACAAAAATTTGAGATTCTCTCCTAAACTCTGCTATAGTCAAATTTTGATTTGACTCTGAAGGAATCATCACCCTTCTCAGTCACTGGGGTACAATATCATCTCTTCTGCACTTGTCTCTGTCTCTTTCCATCAGGTTCTCCCTGGCTCACTGTTCCTTTCAATGTCCTGTCTCCTGCTCTTCAGTCTTTCCATTCCTAAGGCAACACATTGCTGGCATATATTTTTATTTTTCCTATTTTTATGGAATTCAACTTACTGAGTAATCTCTTTCACTTCATATTCTCTGTAAATACTATGATAACTTGTGTAAATACACTTTTAGCTTCCTAAACCTCTGCCTAAATATCTTTTTTTTTTTTTCTTTTTTTCTTTTTTTTTTCTTTTTTTTTTTTCCTGGATGGGATCCAGGCTAACTAACTTAGAAAACAGACTTCTACCTCAATTTTCTGTTCTTAGTTCATCAGTCCTTGCAAGTTGAATGACTCTCCTGTATAGCTAATGGAGTGAAGATTGTGCTTTTGAGTACCTTCAGAAAGAGGTATTATCAGCCTAAATTTTAAGTGCAAGTTAAAAGGCTAAATTAGGCACACTGTGTCCTGTGACACTCTGGAAGCAGAGATGGAATCACTCTTAAGGCCTGTACTTACTCAGCTTTAGACTACTAAAATTGAATTTTCTTTCCTCCTATCCTTCTTTTATGTTATTGTCATTGACATTTCAGATGTACTTTCAGTAATTCAAATTTCCAGCTGCATAATTCTCTGACTCTTCTTAAACTTCTCTTGGGAAGCTTTACTTTTCTAATACATCCTTCTAAAGTCAACTTTTCCTTTACATCTACGGTGGCAAAGTATATCTTTTTTTTTTTTTTTTTTTTTTTTTTTTTTTACAAAGTTACAGAATCCTACTTTTCTTCCAGCTGCTCTTATGGAACATTTCTTTCCTACATTTTTTCAGATTGTAACATTCATTCATTTCTGCTGTAAATTACAAGGGACGTGATTTTCAAGATCTTCAGTTTGTTCTCTATTCCTTGCAATATCACAGAACCACACAATCATAGGTGTTGGAAAGACATCCAGAGATCATCTACTCCAACCCAGTGCTAAAACAAGTTTCCTAGAGTAGGATGCAAAGGATAGCATCCAGTTTGATTCTGAGTATCTCCAGAGAAGGAGACTCCATCACCCCTCTGGGTAGCCTGATCCAGTGCTGTCACCTTAAAGAAGTTTTTCTTTACGTTCATATGGAACTTCCTATGTTCCAGGTTGTGCCTATTGCTTCGTGTTCTGTCATTGGGTATCCCTGAAAAGAGCTTGGCCTCACCCACTTAATTCCTACCCATTACATATTTATAAGCATTGACAAGATACCTCTAGTCTTCTCCAAGCTGAACAGCTTCAGGTCTCTCAGTCTTTTCTCATATGGGAGATGCTTCAGGCCCTTCATCATCTGTGTGTCTCTTCACTGGAGTCTTTCCAGTAGTTCCCTGTCTTTTTCAAACTGGGGAGCCCAGAGCTGGACACAGTTGATGCAGCCTCACCAGAACAGAGTAGAAGGGAAGGAGAATCTTCCTTTATCTGCAGGCCACCCTCTTTTTAATGCACCTCGGGACGCCATTGGCCTTCTTGGCCACATGGGTGCACTGCTGACTCATGCTCAACCTGTTGTCCACCAGGACATCCTGGTCTTCTCTGTAGAGCTCCTCCCTAGGGAGCAGATCAGTCCCTAACCTGTTCTGATGCATTTGGTTATTCCTCCCCAGGTGTAGAACTCTACAATTGCTTTTGTTGAACTTCATCACTACCTGTCCAAGTCTCGCTGAATGGCAGCACAGCCCTCTTGTGTGTCAGCCATTCCTGATAGTTTAGTATCATCAGCAAAATTCTTAATATGAAGGATTAAGTCTGGTCTCTTCTGCTGAGAGAACACATGCTAAGTTGTTGCATAACTGTGGTACTTCTCATATGAGTGCCCATTTGCCCTCACACCCTGTTTCTGTTATTCTCTGCCCATTTTTCTACTTTTCTCTCTTTCATTTTTATCTGTATTTTGAGGATTTCACATATCTTAGCTTAAAGTGCCAGAGGTGAAGGCAATGCAGAATACATGATGGCAGGTTCCTTCTCTCAGCTGGCATGGCAGGACCGTTTTTCTCTCTAAGTTGACTACAGAAGGATACAAAGAGCAAGCCTCCATTAAGCAAATCATCCAATATGTTTTTTTCCAAAATTTCCTCCCTGCTCTGTGATTTTCCTGTGGGCCATTAAGGAGCATTTCTCGTACAATTCTTTCCTATCCTAACCTATAACTCTGCTTTTAGCCTTCCAAGATGTTCTCAGTCACTGCCCAGTAGATAGAAGCAACATCTTCATATTTGATTGCTTTTGAGAGCAGAAGAATTTATCCTTTTAAAATTTGAAGTATATAAGTAATAAGGCAGTTGTACAAGATGTTCTTATGTGCAGAGAGTGCTATTTGAGATTGTATTTTTTGTTGTAGCTTTAATGTTGTAGCTTAAGCAAGCAAGTAAGATTTATTTTTAAAATCAAGCAATTAATGTCAGGAGAAGGTTATTAACCTTCCTTGGTTTTATGTTTAAGTTACATTGAGATAATATTTTAGTTAAAATATTTGCCTTAAACTTGAATGACAGAGAAAGTATTACTGAGAACTTCTGCACCACAAGAGCTGCAGAGAAAGAAACAATTTTTACAAAATATGTTTTTTGTCTCGCTCACTTGAAAAGTGAATTAGTAACATACCTGTCCATGACCTTCTCTTGTTGTCCTAACTGTATATCAAGTTCCCTGGGGAGAGTCTCACAGGACAGAAGAGACATATTAATTCTAGAATGTTTCAGTTCTAGTGGACTTCCACTGCACATGAAGTAGCGTAAGATCATCAGGAATTTTCCCCCATAAATCCATTGCACTTGTGTGCATCTGCTCCCATGTCTCACTGACTAAAAATTCTCACTTCACAGAATCTAGTATAATATTGACACAAAAAAGCAATAAAATACTTTACCTGTGTCTTCAAAGCAATCATCACTCTTTCTTCACAGACAGGTATTATTAG